>NW_006922266.1:125823-138176 GCF_000298275.1 Orycteropus afer afer | reverse complement strand
TATTGGGAGGAAGTGGGAGAGGAGCTGTTGCATTGTGGTAAACTGTGGTCAATGTCATGAGACAGAGTGTATGTGAACTGCTGTATGGAAAGTGAATCTGCTCTGTAAATCTTCACCCAAATCACAATAAGAAAAAATAAAAGATTGATATGCTAGGCATTAGTGGGCTGAAATGGATGGGATTTGGCCATTTTGAATCAGACAACCATATGATCTACTGGGCTGGGAATGAAAAATTGAAGAGGAATGGCATGGCATTCATCATCACAAAGGATGTTTCAAGATCTGTCCTGAAGTACAATGCTGTCAGTGATAGGTAAGTACACCTACAAAGAAGACTTGTTAATAGTACTATTTTTCAAATTTATGCACTAACCACCAAAGCAAAAGATGAGAAAATTGAAGATTTTTATCAACTCTTGCAGTTTGAAATGGACCTAACATGCAATCAGGAGGTGTTAGTTTATCACTGGTGACTGGAATGCAAAAGTTGGAAACAAACAAGAATCACTAGTAGTTGGAAAATATGGCCTTGGTGATAGAAATAATGCTGGAAATTACATGATAGAATTTTGCAAGACCAGTGAGTTATTCATTGCAGATAGGTTTTTCCAACAACACATACGGTGGCCGTATACATGGACTTTGCCAGTAGGAACACACGGGAAGGTCAAGCAAAGAGGGGAAGGTTTACAATGAGGTGGATTGACACGGGGGCTGTGATGATGGGCACAAGTATAGCAAGGATCATGGAGCTGGCATCGGATGGGCCAGTGTGTCAGTCTGCTATGCTTAGGGTTGCTATGAGATGGAAAAGTCTCAATGGCACCTAACAAGAACAACAACATATTTGAGAAGAAACATGTGGTCAATGGAGTAACATGGGGTGAGGTGTTCCTGCCCGGAGCCGAGGCTTTAAAAAGAGAAAAGCTACAATGGACTGCATGGGTCAGCAGATGAGAGTGAAATCTGTTGACTTGCTAGGCAATAGTTCTGTGTCCTTGATAGACATGCGGGCGTCCTTGCTCTTCAGAAACAAGTGGAAGGTTCTGGGCTGAAAGGTCATGAGTCCCTTACTTTCCAATGAGTCAGCACACAAAAAAAGGTAGAGTGAGGCCAGGGTCCTGTAGGGCAGAATTGCAACAGCAGCTGAATGTTGGTGAAGGGCCCACGGTGTCAGCACGTCTAGCTAAGTTTTTCAATGAGATTATGGGCTAGGTGTTCTCATTCCCTACTCCTGCACTGAAAGCAACTTAGAGCATCACCCCTCTTTATGCCACAGTCTCAGGGTCAGGAGTCCGGGTGTCATGGAGCTTCTCAGTGTGTCCAGGCTGCAGTCTGAGTGTCGGCCAGGCTGTGTTCCTTTCTAGACCTCGGTATCATCTTCCTGGCAAGATTCAGCTCCTGTGGTTGCGGGACTGAGGCCCCAGCGCTAGAGTTCCCCTCTCTTTGGCTGACCCTCACACCTCCACCAGCCTCTTATGGAGTGGGGGATCCTCACAGTCCTTAGTCCACTCAGCACCCTTATGGGGCCTGTACCCCACTGACCCCCAGCATCACTTTCTGCACCCAGGTCTCAGGGCTTCATAAGGCCTGTCCAGTCACACCTCATATAGCCATGTTGAACATAATGCAGGAACCCAAACCAGTATCGTTCAAATGGGGGCTGTCACTCCATCCCACCTAACCCCACTCAGTCAGCCTGGTCTGTGAGTCCCCCAATACCCTTCCCACCCTCGCTCTGCCCCTTCTCACTGTTCCCACCCCATGTGGAGCACCCTTCCCTGTGTCCACCTCTCCATGTCCCTTCTAGTGCCCCAAGATGTCTGTGTTAGTTTTCCAGGGACATTACAACAATACGGAGCGCGGGTGGCTCATTGGTTAAGCACTTGGCTGCTAAATAGAAAGTTTTTGGTTTACACCCCCAGCCACTCCATGGGAGAAAGATGAGGCAGTCTGCTTCTGTGAAGATTGAGAGACTTGGAAATCCTGTGGGCAGTTCAACTTGGTCCACTAAGGGCCCTGTGAGTCAAAACCGACTCCAAGGTAATGGGTTTGGCTTTTTGGTATAAAAAGGGATCACAGACCAGGGACCTAAAAGGACAGGTTCTGAGGAAGTAGCCTGAATTCTGGCATCAACAGGGCTGTGTCAACCGGGGCTCCAAGGCAGAGGCCTTCCCATCTCCTCCCACTTCTGCAGCTGCAGGCTGTCCTTGGCCTTGTTCCTAGTTTTGTGGCACCATTGCTCCAATCTGTGTCCATTGTCCTGTTCCTCTTGAGGCCTCTTTCTAAATTTCAATCTCACCTGGAAATCAATCCCTCCTGGAAATGCTCCCACATTCAACATCAGCCTGAGTCAGATATGGCCCAGCACACACCCCCATTTGGACACTAGGTCCAATAGGTTAGGCAAGAAGGGTTGATATCAGCACCCAGGACCTTCAGGGAGACTCAGGGTAGGCACCTCAGGGACCAGAAGGGCACAGGGCCAGCAGAGCTGAGGGATGACTTGGGCTGCTGAGTCAGGGTGAATGGTATAGGGGTAGCCCCCACTGGGATCCCAACTTGGACTTACCCTAGCTCCTGCTGTTCTTGTGCTGGATGGGAGAGGGGCAGGGTGAATGGATCCTGCCTCAGTCTCCCCACCTGTAGCAGCAGGGCATTGGAGGTGACCCTCTGTGGTCCACCTCTCCCCTGGCCCAGGGCTCACCCTTCCACAGCCTGCACCTTCTAGAAGATGCCTGGTGGGAGCTTCAACCTAGTGGTGGCCATCTCCACCCTTGCACACAGTACTCGGCAGGTCTCACTTTTGGTTTTTTATTTAAAACAAACTTCTAAGTGCTGTGTACAGACCCTGTTCTGGGTGCAGATGGTTGGGCCAAGCAGCAGGGGAGTGATGGCAGCTAGAGGGGAGGGGAAGGCCTGGCACCCACCCGGCCCACCTGGTCACCTGGACTTGTGCCTACTCCTCACTGCCATCAAGGCAGCCTCTTCCAGGCCCATGTCAATTGTCCCAGGGGGCACTGACTATCAGCAGGACAGTTGGAAATGGAGCCTCTGCCCAAAGCAAAATAAATAGTGAACCTGCCCTGCAAGGGACCCCACCTGAGGGCGCCGGTTGGTGCAGGAGGAAGCCTGGTTAGGGACAGGCTAGATTTGGGGCTCCTTCAGGAGAGGGTGGTGGGACTTGGTATAACCTGGTTGGCCCAGCCTGGCCCTTGTGGGTGGTGAGCAGAGCTGGGTAGAAGCAGAGCCAGGAGGCTAGGCCAGATCCCAAGGCTTTAAGGCAAAGCAGGGTGAGGGTGTGCACAACCCTGTGGCTGGGCCAGCCATTGGGACAAACAGGGTTGGGCTGTCTTTGTGACCACAGGTGGCTGGGGGTGCAGGCTTGGGCTGGAAGGCTGAAGCCTTTAGATCCTGATTCCCTAGTCTAAAGCCTGGGAGGAGGGTAATGGGTCACTGAGGGCTTTGGCCAACCCATCACTCTGTCCACAAACATGTCAGGGTTCAGCTCCTGGTGGTCAGCAAAGTGTGTCCATGTGGAAGGACAGCTGTGCCTGGGGAGAGCATTTGGGCCAGGCTCAGGTGGCATCCTCCTAGGTGATGACCCTCAGCCTAGAGTCTGCCTGGGACCCCCACAACTCCCACCTTAGACCTTGACAATGGCTTCCAATCCTGGTCTCTCCGTAGCTTTGTTCCCAGCACTAGAAGGGACACGGAGGGGTGGACACAGGCAAGGCTGCTTAACATGGGGTGTGAAAAGTGGGAAGGGGCAGAGCGAGGGTGGGAAGGGTGTTGGGGGACTCACAGGCCAGGCTGAATGAATGGGGCTGGCTGGGATGGAGCGAGAGGTCCCACTTGAGCCATACTGGTTTGGGTACCTGCATTATATTCAACGTGGCCACCTGAAGGGTTACTGGACAGGCCTTATGGAGCCTTGAGACCTGGGTGCAGAATGTGATGCTGGGGGTCACTGAGGTGCAGGCACCATAAGGGTGGACTAAGGACTGTGAGGATCCCCCATGAGAGGCTGGTGGAGGTGTCAGTGTCAGCCAAGGAGAGAGGGGGCCTTTAGGGGCTGGAGTCTCAGTTCCACAACCACAGGAGCTGACTCTTGCCAAGAAGATGATCCCGAGGTCCAGAAAGGAACACAGGCTGGCCAACACTCAGACAGAAACTTGGACACCCTGAGAAGCTCCACTGCACCTGGACCCCTGACCCAGAGGCTGTGACATAAAGGGAGGTGATGCTCTAAATGGCTTTCAGTGCAGAAGTAGGGAATGAGAACAGCTAGCCCAGAGTTTCATGGAGAAACTTAGCTAGACTTGCTGACATCGGGGACCCTTCACCCACATTCACCTGCTGTAACAATTCTGCCCTACAGGAATCGGGCCTCACTCTACCTTTTTGGTTGTGCTAACACATTGGAAAGTAAGAGGGGACACATGACCTCTCAGACCAGAGCCTTCCGCTTGTCTCTGAAGAACAAGGAAGTCCCCATGTCTATCAATACACAGAACTGTTCCCTAGTAAGCCACCAGACTTGGTTCTCCCAAGCTGACTGAAGCTGTCCATTATAGTGTTTTTCTTTTTAAAGCTTGGGCTCCTGGCAGGAACCACTCACCCCATGTTCCTCCCTTGACCACATGTTTCTTCTCATTTTGTTGTTGTTATGTGATGTTGAGTTGTTTCTGACTCATAGCAACCCTATGCACAGCAGAATGAACCACCATCCACGCCCGCCAGCTCCATGATCCTTGCTATACTTGATCTCATAGTCACAGGCCCTTTGTCAATCCATCTCGTAGAAGACCTTCCCCTCTTTCATCAGCCTTCCTTTGTGTTCCATCTGGCAAAGTCCACGTGTACAGCTGCCATTTGTGTTACTGAAAAAAGGTATTTGCAATGAATAAGTCATTAGTCTTGCAAAATTCTACCATGCAATTTCCAGCATTATTTCTGTCACCTAGGCCAAATTTTCCAACTACCAGTGATTGTTCTTTGTTTCTAACTTTTGCATTCCAGTCACCAGTGCTAAGTAACACATCCTGATTGCATGTTTGGTCAATTTCAGACTGCAGATGTTGATAAAAATCTTCAATTTTCTCATCTTTGGCTTTGGTGGTTGGTGCATAAATTTGAATAATAGTAGTATTAATGGATCTTCCTTGTAGGTATATGGATATTGTACTATCACTGACAGCATTGTACTTCAGGACAGATCTTGAAACATCCTATGGGATGATGAATGCCACACCATTCCTCTTCAATTTTTATCCCTTGGAGCCTGCCCCCAGCATTGCTTTGGGGTGCACTTCCTCTCCTGAGGAGGTGCCACCACTTCACAGTGCCCCTTGATGCCTGCCCCATGAAACACTTTGGCCTGTCCTAAAGAGGGGCTCTTTGAATCCATAATGTCTTGAGATGACCTCCTCACTAGAGTGTTTTCCTGTAGCCCCACACCGAGTTCCATTCCTTCAGGGTCATCACCTGTGGGGATTGGTGTTCACCCTGCCTGACCTGGAGTGCTGACAGGGTGCTCCTTGAATCCTGTCCTGGGCACCCCTTTGGTGTGCCCCTCCTATCCTGAAGAGGGGCTACTCCTTCGGGATGCAGTTTGAAGCCTACTCCAGACACACTTTTGGATGCCCCTCCTTCCCAATGTGGGTCCAACACTTTGGGGTGCCTGTTGAAGCCTTCCCCATGCACCCCTTTGGGATGCCCCTCCTCGGGCCTTATGAGAGCAGTGACCATGCATTTGGGGTTCTCCTGTGAACTTGCACCATGTGCCCCTTCAGGGTGACCCTCTTCTCCTGAGGAGGGGCCACCCTTTCAGGGTGTCCCTTGGAGTCTGCCCTGGACACCCTTTGAGGGTGCCCCTCCATGGGCCTCATGAAAGGAGGGGCCACCCCTTCGGGGTGCCCCTTGGAGCCTGCCCTGCACACCACTTCATGGTACCCCTCCTCTCCCGAGGACAGAACACACTTTCAGGGTGCCACCTGGAGCCTGCCCCTGGCACCTCTTAGTGGTGCCCTTGTACCCTGAGGTGGGGCCACCACTTCAGGATGCCCCTTGGAGCCTGCCCCAGGTACCCGTTGGGGTGTCTCCCTCAGACCTCATGAGACACGGGGCCACCCCTAAGTGTGCCCCTTGGAGCCTGCCATGGACACCACTTCATGCTGACCCTCCTCTCCTGAGGAGGGTCCACCCCTTCGTAGTGCCCCTTGAAACCTTCCCCGGGCACATCTTTTGGGTGCCTCTACACTCCCAAGGTGGGCGCCCACACCTTCGGGGTGCCCCTTAGAGTTTTACCTGGGCACCCTTTTGGGTGCCCTTCCTCAGGTTTCAATTGAGGAGAAGCCACTTTGAATCCTGAGGAGGGGTCACCATTTTGGGTTGCCCTTTTGAGCCTACCCTGGGCACCCTACCTGGGTGCCCCTCCTCAGGCCTTATGAGAGGAGGATCCACCCCTTTGGGGTGCCCCTTGAAGCCTGCCCCAGACAACCCTATGGGGTGCTCCTCCCCTCCCAAGGAGGGCCCATACCTTCAGGGTGGCACTTGAAGCCTGCCCTGGGCACCCTTTTAGGGTGTTCCTCCTCACCTGAAGAGGGCCCACACATTCCGGGTGCCCCTTGGAGCCTTACCTGTGTTCCCCTTTGGTTGTCCCTCTTTGTGGCTTCAAGAGAGGAGGGCCCACCCTTTAGGGTGCCCCTTGGAGCCTGCCAATGGGCACGCCTTCAGGATGCCCCTCCTCTCCCATGGAGAGGCCAACCCTTTAGGGTCCTCCTTGAAGCCTGCCCTGAGCAATCCGTTGTGGTTTACCTCCTCTCCTGAGGAAAGGACACCCCTCCGGGTTACACCTTGAAGCCTTCCCAGGCAACACTTCGGAATGCCCCTCCTCTCCCATGTAAGGGCCACCCCTTCGCAGTGCCCCTTGAGGTCTTACCGGGCTCCCCTTTGGGTTGCCCATCCTTGGACTTCAAGAGAGGAAGGTGTACCCCTTTTGGGTGCCCCTTGGAGCCTGCCCCAGACACCCTTTCGGGGTGCCCCTCCTCTCCCGTGGAGAGGCCAACCCTTTGTGATACCCCTTGATGCCTACCTCGGACATCACTTCGGGGTGTCCCTCCCCTCCTGAAGAGGGGCCACACCTTTGGAGTACCACGTGAAGCCTGCCCCAGGCAACCCATTGTGGTGAACCTCTTCTCTCGAAGAGGGGCCACCCCTTCGGGGTGCACCTTGAAGCCTGACCTGGGAACCCCTTTGGGGTGCACTCTTCTCTCGAGGAATGGCCACACCTACATGTGGCTTGAGCTCACCCTCAGGCTTGAGCTCAGGGACAGATGTTGACCACCTTCATAATGGGGCTCTGGGACTCAGCTGGGCTACCATCAGGCTGGGGCTCAGGGAAAAGGGGACATAGGCCAACAGGTTGCTCCAGACACAAGCCACCAAATGTCCCTGCTGCAGCTGAGCTGGGTATATGAGTGTGCATGGCATCAGTGAAGCATGGGGTCACCCTGGGTATGATCCTCCAGCTGTGGAGGAAGACTCTCACCTCCAGACCACCAGATCAGGGGCCCTTTAACTAGCCTGCCCAGCTCCTAGCCCAAGGCCTTCTGGAGGGCATGCTGAGGTCTCCACATGGACTCTAACCTCATGCTCCGGAATCAAACTCCAGGTCAGGCAGGGTGCACACCAATCCCCACAGGTGATGACCCTGAAGGAATGGAACTCGGTGTGGGGCTACAGGAAAACTCTCTAGTGAGGAGGTCATCTCAAGACATTGTGGATTCAAATCACCAGCACACACCTGGACTGAGGAGCTCTGGTGGCATAGTGCCTAAGACACTTGACTGCTAACCTGAAGACTGGCGGTTCAAACCCACCAGCCACTCCTCAGTAGGAAGGTTGGGCAATCTACTTCCGTAGAGATGTTGTTGTTATATGCCAATGAGTCAGACCCAACTCATAGTTACCCCTCCTTGGGTTTCCGAAGCAGCATCACTATGGAAGTAGATTGCCCCGTCTTCCTTCTGAGGAGTGGCTGGTGAGTTTGAACCGTCAGCCTTCTGGTTAGCAGTCAAGTGCCTTAGGCGCTATGCTACCAGAGCTCGGTAGGAAACCCAAGGAGGGGTCTCTATGAGTTGAGTCCAACTTGATGGCACATAATAAAAACAACAACAAAAACACACCTGGACTGAACCCCTCTAGCAGCCTCCCCAGAAGGAACCAACATGGCTGACACCCTGATTCAGACCCAGCCTCAACAAGTGTGGGTCCCTGTCTGTTCTCCGTGTCCCATTGTGTGTTCTTTGTTTAGGCCCCCAGGCACACTGAGCAGTTGCTAGTTTCACAAAATCCGGTGTCAGGACATTGTTAGCAGGAGGGAAGCAGGCAGCCAAGGTGAGGGGTAGAGGAGGATAAAGGCTGGAGGGCCCTGGGTGACCACTCACCCAAGAGTTTCACCATGGTTATCTGCTGCCCATTTAACCTGCCCTCACAAAACAGTAGACAGTGGTCTCGTCTCTCACGTGAGTCTTTTCAATGAACATGAGACACCTGCCCCCATCTAGGGAAGAACAGGGACAGGGTCCTTCTTCAACCAAGCAATCTTTCTGGAAGAATCCATGGAGCTCATTGAGGGTGCACAGTCAAGTAGCATCTGAGCGCCCTGTCCCCACATGCTCCTGACTCAGGGATCCCCTCACAGGGAATGGCAAGTGTGTGTGAGCAGAAGGTGTGACCCTGGGGCTCAATCTATACCAATCCTGTACGTTCCTCCAAGTGCACTCAATTGTCCCCAAAGGCAAGCTCTAGACAGGTCCTTTCCTTCTGGGAACAAGGCTTTCAAGCCAGGGGTCTGGCAACGGGTACTTCTATCTTTCAAGTATCTTTCAGGCCTGTGGGATGGAGGTGCACCTAATGAGGGTCAGCAGGGAGTAAAAAAGAAAAAACCACTGTCATCAAGTTGATTCCGATTCACAGCGCCCCTAGAGGACAGAGTGGAATTGCACCAGAGGGTCTCCAGGGCTGTAATCTTTATAGAAGCCGACTGTCTCATCTTTCTCCCAGAGAATAACTGGTACGTTTGAAATGTTGGCAGTTTGGTTAGCAGCTGAGTGTTTTAATCATTGTACCAAGAGAGCTCCTTTCAGCATGGAGTGGAGCTTTTCAGTAGCCCCAGAGACCCTCTGCCAGTGTGTGTCAGGGGTACAGCTGCTGGGTCCTGGCACTCATGGGTTGTTAATTTGCTGGGCTCGTTGGTTTACTTCAGGTCCAACTTCTTCTCTTGGCACTATCTTATCAGCCTGGAGAGTAGAATCCACATGTGGGCAGCAGGCTTGGCATTGCCTGCTTACCTTAACCTCAGCCATCCCTGAGCAGGCATAAGGTATCTTCTTCAGGCCGTGTACCTGGCCTGCCCTGGACTTAGCCTCCCTAGGTGCCCCTCCCATGTAGATTCTCAGAGACAAGCCCACACTCACTCTTGCCTGGTCCAGGGAGGGAAAGTCTGAGTATGGGGCTTTTGGAAAAAATGCATGTTGCTGAACTAGGGTCAGTGAATTCCTGAGGGTTAGTTCCCAGGACAGACAACACACATTGTCACATCACACAGAGGGGAGTCATACAAGTGGGAGTCAAACAGGGGAGAGTCACATAGGAGGAGTCACACAGGTGACAGTCACATGGGGAGAGTCCCATAGGAGCCTCAAAGTGGCCTTTCCACCATCCCTTAAACATTCTTCCTGGGTCATTCTTCAAAGCCCGTCCGTGAGAGCTCTGGTTTATTTCAAGGGTATAAGTCAAGGGTCAGAGTGTGGTCTGAGTTAAAATGCCTTATCTGAGGGCCCTGTGGCAGACAGCAATTCTCCAGTAAGTGGAGCAGGAGAGCCCCAGTAGCCCAAAGGCCTGGATCAGGGCACCCCACACATAACCTCCCATTCAAAGTCACTGGGCTGAGAGTCATAGAAAAGGTGAGAGAAGACCCATGGCCTGCCTGTCCCCCAAGCACACTCACCCTGGTCTGTGGAAAGCAAAGACCCTGTAGGTCCTGGCCACCCACCCTGCAATATGCACAGTATGGTAGCCTTTAATTCCATGTTGCCCCACTCCAGGACTGTGAGAGTGATGGGGGCCATGTTCTTCAGCTTGTTCCCTGTGACCTGTTGTCTGCTACCATGGCCTTCAGATATCATGTCCCCTGGACCTAAGAAGTTCCTCTCCATCAGGGCAGAGAACAGCCCAGCCACCCCTCCAGGATGCCCCTGCCAGCTCAGCCTAGGCAGCCCCCACCTCAACCCCAAATGCTGGCAATATAGTGCATTCCTAACCACCCCCTCATGCACACATCTTGCCAACAGCCCAAATACTGTGCTGGGCCCACCTAGTAAACTGGCTCAAGCCCCTGCACTCCTGCCCAGACCATGGCACTAGGAGGGACGATTCAGGTGTGTCCAACTACTTTCAATGACCCCAGCCTCTGTGCACCCTGGGAGATATGCCTGACTGCCTCCTAGGGGCAAATGCCTAACCCAAACGTGAGGGTCTCCTGGGATGGGGTCCAGACCTGGGTATGAGCAGCTCTCCAGCCTCATCATCTGTCCTCCATCCATATGCTCCCACAACCTCATGCAAGGCGGGGGTGGCCTGGGCCTGCAGGGTGGCAATGAGGCTGGACATAAAGGTCAGGTGCTGTGTCTGCACCATAGTTAAGGTCCACACTCCAAGAAAGTTCATTTGTAGTACTTGGTGGCTGTGCTGGCTCCCCATGGCCACCCTTTATACCCCAGTCGAGTCCTCAGGGAACTTGGCACAAATGGAGGCCACCTCCCTCCCAGGCCATAAACTATCCCAATTGTACACTGGAGCAAGCAACTGTCCCTATTGTTGGAGTTGCTGGATAGCAACTCCTCAGGGCAATCGACTCAGGTTTGTCCAGGGGAAGCCTTTATAGAATGTTTGGCTTGAAGAGAAAGCACTGTCAGGTGAGAGCTGTGTGGTGTGACCCTTGCCCTCAGACCCCAGCTCAGCAGCATGGCAATTCTACAGAGGACAGGGCAGCGGTCAGAGAGGCAGCGTTTGGACCTCAATGGGCCTTCTTGTGGCCCAGGACAAGTAACTAATCTGCTGTCAGCCTCACACTCATCATGGAAAGAAAAGAGGCTGCTGCTGGCAGGGGTCCTGGGAGGACTCCGAAGCCCCAAACCTTGTGTCCCCACAGACTAAGGTATGAGGTGCAGCTAGCTTTGAGCACAGTGATGGATCACACTTTGTCCCACAGATATGTGTTAGATTCTAACCCTATGTTTGGGATGAGATCATCAGCCAGTAGGGGGACGAGATCACACAGTGTAGGAGGTGTCTGCAATCTCACTGACTCAGAGATATAAAAAGCAAAGCCAAACCACTACCATCCAGTTCATTCCAACTCATAGTGACCCCATCGGATTTGCAAAGCTGTGTTTTGGTTTCCTAGTGCCATTCTAACAGAAAACACCATGTATGTGTGGCTTTAACAAACAGGACTTTATTCTTTGACAGTTTTGGAGGTTAGATGTCTGAGTTCAAGTGCCATCTCTAGTGGCTGGGTGAAAGTCCCTCAATCTTGGGCTTCAGCTTTGCCTCTTGCTTCAGGCCCACTGAAGATGGAGGCTTTCTTTACTGAGGCAGCTGCTGGCTGCTGAGGCTGACAGACCCAAGGTTAGCTACTTCCACTTATGGTCACGCTGGTCACACTGACAGTGACCTTAGCTACACTTAACCTAGCTAGTTACAGTTACGGTAATTCTGGACACACTGAGAGTGACCTTGGTTAGATTTAGCTTACCTAGTTACAATTATGGTGATGCTGCTCACAGAGACAATGACCTTAATCTTACCTTAGCTGGTTCCAGTTATGGTCAGGCTGCTCACAATGACGGTGACCTTAGCTACACTCATCTTAGTCAGTTACATTGCGATGACCCTTTTGAAACTGACAGTAACCTTAGCTTGACTTTTCATTCCTAGTTACACTTAAGGTGTTGCTGGTCACAGTGATGATGACCTTAGCTACACTTACCTTAGCTAATTACATTTACTGTGATGCTAGTCACAGTGACAGTGACCTAACCTAGACTTATTTGAATTAATTGCAGTTACAGTGGTACCGTTCACAGTGACAGTGACCTTAACTACACTTGATTTGTTGTTTTTGTTGTTAGGTGCCGTCGAGTCATTTCTGTCTCATAGCGACACCATGCACAGCAGAACAAAACACCGCCCGATCCCGCGACAGCCCCACAATACTTGCTATACTTGAACCCATTGTTGCAGCCACTGTGTCAATCAATATCATTGAAGGCCTTCTCCTC
>NW_006922266.1:123519-124657 GCF_000298275.1 Orycteropus afer afer | reverse complement strand
TTGTTTGATAATTTCCACATTCTGTGGGATCACCTTTCTTTGGAATGGGTACAAATATAGATCTTTTCCAGTCAGTTGGCCAGGTAGCTGTCTTCCGAATCTCTTGGCATAATTGAGTGAGTGCCTCCAAGTGGACACCCATTTGTTGAAATATCTCAGTGGGTATTCCATCAATTCCTGGAGCCTTGTTCTTTGCCAATTCCTTCATTACAGCTTCAACTTCCTCCTTCAGTACCATTGGTTCTAGATCATATGCCACCTCCTGAAATGGATGAAGATTGACCAGTTCTATTTGGTACAGTGACTCTGTGTATTCCTGCCATCTTCTTTTGATGTTCCTTGCATCATTCAATGTTTGCCTTTAGAATCTTTCAATATTGTAACTCGAGGCTTAATTTTTTTTCTTTCAGCTTGAGAAATGCCTTTTGGTTTTCTAACCCCAGGTCTTTTCACATTTCATTAGAGTAATTGGCTTTGTCTTCTCGAGCTGCTCTTTGAAATCTTCGGTTCAATTCTTTTATCTTGTCATTTCTTCCATTTGCTTTAGCTACCCTCAAGGCTCAAGGGCAAGTTTCAGAGTCTCTTCTGTCATCCATTTCGGTCTTCTCTTCTTTTGTTGTCTCTTGCTTTCTTCATAGATGATACTCTTGACGTCATCCTACAATTCATCTGGTTTCTGGTCATTGGTATTCAATTCATCAAATCTATTCTTTAGGTGGTCTCTAATTTCAGGAGGGATATATTCTAGATCATATTTTGGTTTCTGTGGACTTGTTTTAATTGTCTTTAACTTCAAGTTGAACTTGCATATGAGAAGTTGATGGTCTGTTCCACAGTCAGCTCCTGGCTTGGTTTTGGCTGAAGATATTGAGCTTTTCCATCGCCTCTTGCCACAAATTTAGTCAATCTGGTTCCTGTGTGCTCCATCTGGTGAAGTCCATGTGTAGAGCCACCATTTGTGTTGTTGAAAAAAGGTGTTTGCAATGAACAAGTTGTTGTTCTTGCAAAATTCTACCATGCGAGTTCCAGCATTATTTCTGTCACTAAGGCCAAATTTTCCAACTACTGGTGATTCTTCTTTGTTTCCAACTTTTGCATTCCAGTCACCAGTGATAATTAACACATCTTGCTTGCAAGT
>NW_006922266.1:110104-122974 GCF_000298275.1 Orycteropus afer afer | reverse complement strand
TAAGGTTTTCCCTGGCCAATTCTTTGAGAAGTGGATGGACTTCTCCTTCTTCCTAGTCTGTCTCAGTCTGTAATCTGCACTGATACCTATGCAACAGGTGCACCCCACTGGGTTTGAAACACCAGTGGCACAGCCTCAAGACTCACAGCAACACATCACCACAGTAGGACAAACCGACAGATATGTTTGTCTCCCTTAGCTGTTGGAAATCCCTCCAACCACCCTTACCTGGATCCCTGCAGCTAACTCCTCAATCTGTTCCAGTCCCCTTTGCATTTTCTGTCCTCTCTCTTCTTCCTGCCTCACTGCTTGTGTGGTTGGCCTGGGTTCCCTCTCCTCACCTGGCTCCCTGCAGCTGGCTCCGCGATCTCTTCCTATCCCCTTTGCTGTTTCTGTCCTCTCCCTTCCTTCCTGCCTTTCCTTGTGGGGCATGGCCTGGGTTCTCTGTCTTCACCTGGGTCCCTGTGGCTGACTCCTCAATCTGTTCTGGTCCCGTTTTCCTTTTCTGTCCTCTCCCTGTTTCCTGTCTCACTGCCTCTTCTTAGGTCCCTGGAATCCAAATGAGAATGCTATCACTTTAAAATCCAAAATGGTTGCCACTTGTAAACATTAAAAATAGCTGCACCCTCTTTCACTTTAATTATCCAAAATGGCCACCACTTGTAAACATTTCAAATGGCTGTGGCCTCAGTCACTTTAAATATCTAAAATGGCCACCCCTTGTAAACTTTCAAAATGGTTGTGAACTCAGTCACTTTAAATATCCAAAATGGGCTTGTAAACATTCAAAATGGCTCTGCCTTTGGTCACTTTAAATACCCAAAATAGCTGTCGCTTGTAAACATTCAAAATGGCTGTGCCCTCAATCAGTTTAAATATCCAAAATAGCTGTTGCTTGTAAACATTCCAAATGGCTGCACCGTCGGTCACTTTCAATATCCAAAATGGCCGCCTCTTGTAAACATTCAAAATGGCTGCACCTTCAGTCACTTTAAACATCCAAAATGGCTGCCAAGTGGAAACAATAAAAATGGCTGCACCCTACGGACAAACAAGAAGGTCAGTGAAAAAAAAACAAAACAAGATAACCTGCAATATCTGGGGATAGCGCAATAAGAGAAAAAGGCAGAGAAGGAGAATAATGAAGAAAAATGAGAAAAATGCAAAAAGAAAAACAAGGAACAGAGTTAACCACGAGATAAAGAAGAAAAAAATTTCAGAACCAGGACAGGGAAAAGAAAAAAGCTGAAAACTAGGACCTGAGAGGGGAATAATAATAAAAAGGACAAAAGTATTAATAATAGTGGTAGTTTTAAAACAGACAAAGCAAACAAACTAAAAACCAGAAAAATGAAAGAGGAAAAAAAATTGGGGGAGGGCAGGCAGGGCACCCAGGCTCCATCCAAGCACACAGAATGGGATGGAGTTCCTGTGGTCCTAGAAGGTGGGTGGGAGTGAGGGATGGCTGAACCTCTGTTCACCAAGTGGGTGTGGGGTATTAGAGTAACAAAGGGAATGGCGTACCTTTTCAGTCGTCCAGGTCCCAAGTGTCCTTGGGGCTACACGGATACCTTCTGGAGGCTAGAAGTCTGAATTCCAGGCGCTAGCTCTCAGGGAGGTTTAGAGGCCTTATAGAAGCTGGCAAGTCCAGAGTTTCTGGGTCAAAGTCAAGCTGGAGGCTTTTCTCAACTCTTCAGCCACAGGGGCTGGAGGAGCTCAAGGCTGGCAGGCAGTACACCAGCTGAATGATGAATCCAAGATCTCCAGGCTGAATGGTGGACTGTTCACTCACAGACAGTTGTAGGCAGCACAACAGAATCCCAATCCACAGTCACTGATTTAGTGACTTACAATTATGGTGATGCTGGTCACAGTGACCATGACCTTAGATACACTTACCTATGTTACTTAAATTTATGGTGACACTGGTCAAACTGACAGTGACCTTACACACACTTACCTTAGCTACTTACACTTACTCTGATGCTAACAACAGTGACAGTGACCAAAGCTAGACTTATTTGAACTAGTTACAGTTATGGTGGTTCTTTTCACAGTGACACTGACCATAGCTACACTTGCTTTAGTGACTTACATTTATGGTGACACTATTCACAATGACAGTGAGCTTAGTTACACTTACCATAGCTAACTGATTACATGGAACCTGGATACATTGAAATTGACCTTGGTTACACTTACCTGACCTAGTTACAATTATGGTGATACTGGTCACAATGACAATGACCTTAGTCTTACCTTAACTAGTTCCAGTTACGGTCATGCTGGTTACACTGACAGTGACCTTAGCTACACTGACCTCAGCTAGTTACATTTACCCAGATGCCATTAAGAGTGACAGTGACCTAACCTAGACTTATTTTAACAAGTTACAGTTACGGTGATGCTGTTCATACTGAGTAGCCATGGCTAATCTTGCTTTTGTGACTTACATTAATGGTGACACTGGTCACATTGACAGTGACCTTTGCTACACTTATGTTAGCTAAAGACATGGTGACCATGGTAACAGTGACAGTGACCTTAGCTAAACTTATGTTAGCTAATTCCAGTTACAGTTACACCGGTCACCCTGACAGTGACCTTAACAACATTTACATTAGCTTGTTAAAATTATGGCAACCTTGCTGAGACTTACCTTATCTAATTACAGTTCTGGTGATGCTGGACACACTGACAGTGCCTTACTTAGACTTACCTTAGCTAGCTACAGTTAGGAGGATGCTGGTCACACTGAGAGTGACCTTAGCAAAACTTATTTTGGCTAATTACAGTTTCAGTGATGCTAGGCACACTTACAGTGACCTCACCTATACTTACATGAGCTTGTTACTGTTACTGTGACTTTGGTCATAATGACAGTGATCTCAGCTACACTTACCTTAACTGGTAACACTTAGGGTGACACTGGTCAGATTGTCAGTGACTTCAGCTACATTTACATTCGTTAAAGTTATGGTGATGCTGTTCCCAATGTTAGTGAGTTTAGCTACACTTACCTTAACTGCTTTCAGTTAGGGTGATGCTGCTAAGAGTGACAGTGATTTTAGATAGACTAACCTTAGCTAGTAACATGGTGACGCTGGTCATAGTCACAGTGACCTTAGTTAGACCTACTTTAGCTAATTACAAGTGTGGTGACCCTTGTCCCAGTGACAGTTACCTTAGTTACACTTTCTTTTGCTAGTTACAGTTACCGTCCTCTGGTCACAGTGCAAATGACCTTAGACTTATCTTTGCCAGTTTCAGTTACTACCATGCTGATCATACTGAGAGTGACCATAGCTACAATTCTGTTGCTAACTTACAGTTATGGTGATGCTGTTAACCTTGACAGTGACCTTAGCTAAACTTACCATAGCTAGCTAAAGTTATGGTGATGCTAGGCACACTGACAGTTACCTTAGCTACACTTATGTTACCTAGTTTATGGCTATTGGGATGATGGACACAGTGACAGTGACTTTAGCTACGCTTATCATAGTTAGTTAGAGTTACATTGATGCCAGTCACAGTGACAGTGACTGTAGTGAGACCTGTCTTTTCTACTTAAAGGGATGCTGATCCTGGTCACAATGACAGTTTCCATAGCTACATTACTCTTAGCTAGTTACAGTTACAGTAACCCTTGTCACACTGACAGTGACCTTCATTATATTTTGGCTGGTTACAGTTATGGTGAGGGTGGTGACAGAGACTGTGTACTGCCACTCTAACAAGCATATACCACAAATGAGATGGCATTACCAAGAACGAGTTTATTCTTGCAACATGGAGGCTTTAAGTCCAAGTTCCATGTTCCAGGCACTAGGGGCTGGGTGAGAGGCCCCTCAACATTGGGCTTCAGCTCTGCCTGCAGCTCCTTGCCCACTGGACCTAGAGAATTTTCTTCACTCACTCAGCTGCTGGCTGCTAAGGGTGAAAAGTCCAAGGTTGACAAGTCAAAGGGCACAGTCCCGATGTTACCACACCACATGGCAGTCCATTGAAAGTTCTATGTTAGGCAGAGCATGGCAGGCTGCTGAACAATGACATGACTACACACAGGGTTCAAGCATGCCATAAGATGGAGACCATTATCAAAGCTGTTTTTTACATAGGGGATGAAGGACACATACCCTAAAAGAGTTACTCATCTGCTCACAGTGGATTCCACCTTGGAGTTTATTACCAGCCCCATCATGGAAAATACTATATCCAGCTGCCCAGCCACTCACCCAGGCCTAGACAAATTGACACACAAAGTTAACCAGCACACCTTAGGTGGGATTACCTTAACTAGTTACATTTATAGTGACGTGGTCACATGGTGACACAGGTGATACTGACAGTGACCTTAGTTAGACTTATTTTTTCTAGTTAGTTACAGTGACAGTGACGGTGCCTTACTTAGACTTACCGTAGCTAGTTACAGTTACGATGATGCTCATCACATTGACCTTAGCTAAACTTATGTTAGCTGATTAGAGTTAAGAGTGATGCTAGTGACACTGACTATCACCTCAGCTATAATTACATTAGCTGGTTACTGTTATGGTGATGCTGGTTACACTGGCAGTGTCCTTAGTTACATTTACCTTAAGTAGTTACAATTACAGTGATGGTGGTAACACTGACAGTGACCTTAGCTACACTTACTTTAGATAGTTACAGTGTCACTGGTCACACTGATATTGACCTGAGTAAAATTTACCTTAGCTATTTACAGTTACAGCCATGGTAGACAAAGTGACAGTCACCTTAGCTACCCTTACCTGAACTAGTTACAGTTACATTGACTTTGGTTCTACTCACAGTGACCTTATTGACACTTACCTTAACTAGTTACATTTATGGTAACACAGGTCATAGTGCCAGTGACCATAACTACACTTTCTTTAGCTCATTAAACTTACGGTGAGGATGGTCACCATGACAGTGATCTTAGTTACACTTATATTTGATAGTTTCACTTACGGTGATGTTGGTAATGTCACCAGTGACCTTGTCTATACTTATGGTAGCTAGTCAGAGCTACGGTGAAGGTGGTCACACTGACAGTGACCTTAATTAGACTTACCTTAGCTAGTTACAGTTACGGTGATGCTGGTCACACTGATATTAACCGTAGCTATATTTACATTAGCTAAGGTTATATTGATGATAGTGACACTGACAGTGGCCTTAGTTAGTCTTAACTTAGATACTTCCACTAATAGTCATGCTGGTCACACTTTAGCTACACTTAAATTAGCTAGTGTCCCTAGCATCACTGTAACTTTAATCAGCTAACACAAGTTTAGCACCGGTCAATGTGACGAGCTCACTGCAACTGTAACTAGCTACATTAAGTCTAAGTAAGGCACTGTCATTTTGTCCTGCCTCACCATTACTGACTAATTAAAATAAGTCTATCTAAGATCACTTCACTATCGCCTGTGTCACTGTAAGTCTGACCAAGTCACCATAAATATACCTAGCTAAGGGAAGCCTACGTAAGGTGTGGTGGTCAACTCTGTGTGTCAACTTGGCTAGGCCAAGTTGATGCTGGACACACTGAGATTGACCTTGGTTAGATTTACCTTACCTAGTTAAAATTATGGTGACATTGCCCACAGTGACAATGACCTTAGTCTTACCTTAAGTGGTTCCAGTTATGGTCATGCTGGTCACACTGACAGTGACCTTAGCTACACTTTCCTTAGCTAGTTACAGTTGCGATGACCCTTTCAAAACTGACAGTGACCTTAGGTTGACTTTCCATTCCTAGTTACAGTTAAGGTGTTGCTGGTCACAGTGAGGATGACCTTAGCTACACTTAACTTAGCTAGTTACATTTACTGTGATTCTGATCACAGTGACAGTGACGTTAGCTACACTTCCTTTAGCCACTTACACTTACAGTTACTCAGGTCACAGTGATCGTGACCTTAGATACATTTACCTATGCTACTTAGACTTATGGTAACACTGGTCACACTGACAGTGACCTTACCTACACTTGGCTAGTTACTCTGATGCTAGGAACATTGACCATGACCTAAGCTAGACTTATTTTAACTAGTTACGGTTACGGTGCTGTTTTTCAGTGACAGTGACCATAGCTACACTTGCTTTAGCAACGCACATTTATGGTGACACTGGTCACACTGACAGTGACCTTAGCTACTCTTACTATAGCTAGCTACTTACATGGATGATGGACACATTGACTTATGTAGCTACACATGCTTTAGCGACTTACACTTATGGTGACACTGGTCACAAAGACAGTGATCTTTGCTTCACCAATGTTAGCTAGTTAAAGACATGCTGATGCTGGAACAATGACAGTGACCTTAGCTAAACTTATGTTAGGTAATTCCAGTTAAAGTGACACTGATCACACTGAGAGTGATCTTAAAATATTTGCATTAGATAGTTAAAATTATGGTGACCTTTATTAGACTTACCTTCACTAGTTATATTTAGGGTGATGCTGGACACAGTTACAGAGATTTACCTTAGCTAGTTACAGTTAGGGTGATGCTGGTGACACTGACAGTGACCTTAGCAAAACTAATTTTTTCTAATTACAGTTTCATTGATGCTAGGCACAATTACAGTGACCAAAGGTATGCTTACATGAGCTAGTTGCTGTTACTGGGACTATGGTCATACTGACAGTAATCTCAGCTACACTTACCTTAACTAGTTACATTTATGGTGACAACGGTCACACTTCAGTGACCTCAGCTACATTTACATTTGTTAAAGTGATGGCGATGCTGTTCCCAATGACAGTGAGTTTTGCTACACTTACATTAGCTCGTTTCAGTTAGGGTGGTGTTGGTAAGAATGACAGTGATTTTAGATAGACTGACCTTAGCTAATAACACAGTGACACTTTTCATACTCAAAATCACCTTGGTTAGAACTACTTTAGCTGGTTAAAGTATGGTGACCCTTGTCTCAGTGACAGTTACCTTAGTTACACTTACCTTACCTAGTTCCAATTACCATCATTCTGGTCACAGTGACAATGACTTTAGTTAGACTTGCCTTTACTGGTTCCAGTTACTGTCATGCTGTTCAAACTGACGTGATCATAGCTACAGTTGTGTTATAAACGTACATTTATGGTGATGCTGGTAACCACCACGATAGAGACCTTCACTAAATTTACCATAGCTAGTTAAAGTTATAGTGATGCTAGACACACTGACAGTGACCTTAGCTACCCTTACATTAGCTAGTTATAGTTACTAGGGTGATGGACCCAGTGACACTGACCTTATCTACCCTTATCTTAGTTAGTTAGAGTTACAGAGATGCCAGTCACAGTGACAGTGACCGTAGTGAGACTTACCTTTCCTACTTTAGAGACCTTAGCTACATTTACATTAGTGTCTCCCTCTAGGGGACACTGATGCTGGTCACAATGACAGTTTCCTTAGCTACAATACTCCGAGCTAGTTACAGTTACTGTAACCTGGTCACAATCACAATGACATTCATTACACTTATCTTACCTAGTTATAGGTACATTGATGGTTGTGACAGAGACTGTGACCTTATATTCTGGCCTCCTAGTGCCACTCTGAAAAGTAGATGTGATGGCCTTACCAAGCAGGAGATTTTTCTTACAGTTTGGAGGCTTTAAGTCCAAGTTCCATGTGCCACACACTAGGGGCTGGGTGGACTCAGCCTTTGGCTTCAGCTGTGCCCCTGCTCTGGGCTCACTGGAGCTAGATGTTTTCTTCATTCAGACAGCTGCTGGCTGTTGAGGCTGAAAAGTCTGGGGTAGACAAGTCAAAGAGCACAATCCCGATTTTACCAAACCACATGGCAGACCATTCATTCAAGTCCATTGAAAGTCCCAAGTTGGGCAGAGCATGGCAGACTGCTGCACAATGATATGAGTACACGCAAGGTTCAAGCATGCCACAAGATGGAGACCATTCCCAAAGGTGTTTATTGTATATGGGAAGCAGACCACATAGTCAAAAGCAGCTACTCAGCAACTCACAGTAGGGACCACCTTGGAGTTGATTACCAGTCTCATCATGGGGAATACTACATTCAGCTGCCCAGCTACTCACCCAGGCCTAGCCAAGTTGACACTCAGAGTTGACCACCACACTTTACATAGGCTTCCCTTAGCTAGTTATATTTATAGTGACTTGGTCAGACTTATGGTGACACAGGTGATAGTGAAGTGATCTTAGATAGACTTATTTTAATTAGTCAGTAATGGTGAGGCAGGACAAAATGACAGTGCCTTACTTAGACTTAACTTAGCTAGTTAGAGTTGCGGTGAGCTCGTCACATTGACCGGTGCTAAACTTGTGTTAGCTGATTAGAGTTACAGTGATGCTAGGGACACTGACTGTCACCTCAGCTATACTTAAATTAGCTTGTTACTGTTATGATGATACTGCTCATACTGACAGTGTCCTTAGTTACACTTACTGTCCTTAACTGCTTACAGTCACAGTGATGCTGGTAACACGGAGAGTGACTTTAGCTGGACTGATCATAGACAATTACTGTGAAGGTGATGCTACACAATCTGACAGTGACCTTATTTCCACTTACTTTAGATAGATACAGTTATAGGGACACTGGTCACACTGATAGTAACCTTAGTGAGACTTACCTTTGCTGGTACATTTACAGTGATGGTGGACAATGTGACAGTCACCTTAGCTTGCCTTCCCTTAACTGGTTACAGTTACATTGACACTGGTCCCACTGACAGAGACATTATTCACATTTACCTTAGCTAGTTACACTAATTGTGACACAAGTTATAGTGACAGTGACCATAGTTACACTTACATTAGCTCATTACACTTACGCTAATGATGGTCACTGTAACAGTGATCTTTGTTAGACTCACCTTTGATAGTTTCACTGACGGTGACCTTGGTCACATCACCAGTGACCTTAGCTATACTATGTTGGCTAGTTAGTATTACGGTCATGCTGGTCACATTGACAGTGACTTTAATTCGACTTACTTTAGCTGGTTACAGTTATGGTGATGCTGGTTGCAGTGTTAGTGACCTTAGCTACATTTACATTAGCTAAAGTTATGTTGACACTGGTGACACTGACAGTGTCCTTAGTTATTCTTAGCTACTTCCACTTATGGTCATGCTGGTCACACTGACAGTGACCTTAGTTACACTTAACTTAGCTAGTTACAGTTACAGTGATGCTGGACACACTGAGATTGACCTTGGTTAGATTTACCTTACCTAGCTACAAATATGGTGATGCAGCTAACAATGACAATGACCTTATTCTTACCTTAACTGATTCCACGTATGGTCATGCTGCTCACACTGACAGCAACCTTAGCTACACTTATCTTAGCTAGTTACAGTTGTGATGACTCTTTCGAAACTGACAGGGACCTTAGCTTGACTTTCCATTCCTCATAACAGTTGCTGGTCACAATGACAATGACCTTCACTAAACTTACCTTAGCTAGTTACATTTACTTGTTGTTAGTCACAGTCACAGTGACCTAAGCTAGACTTATTGCAATTGGTTACAGTTATGTTGTTGCTGTTCACAGTAACAGTGATCTTAGCTACACTTGTTTAAGCCCCTTACAATTATGGTGATGCTGGTCACAGAGACTGTGACCTTAGCTACACTTACCTATGCTACTTACACTTATGGTGACACTGGTCACACTGACAGTGACCTTACCTACATTTATCTTGGCTAGTTACATTTACTCTGATGCTAGGATCATTGACAGTGACCTAAGCTAGACTTGTTTTAACTAGTTACAGTTACAGTGGTGCTTTTCGCAGTGACAGTGACCATAGCTACACTTGCTTTAGCAACTCACATTTATGGTGACACTGATCACACAGTGACCTTAGCTACTCTTACCATAGCTAGCTACTTACATGGATACTAGACCCATTGAAAGTGAGCTCGGTTAGACATATCTTACATAGTTAAAATTATGGTGATGCTGGTCACAATGACAGTGACCTTAGTCTTACCTCAGCTATTTCTAATTATGGTCACACTGGTCATACAGACAGTGACCTTAGCTCCATTTACTTTAGCCAGTTACCTTTACTCTGACGCTAGTAACAGTGACAGTGACCAAAGCTACACTTATTTTAACTACTTACAACTAAGGGAGCTCTGGTAGCATAGTGGGTAAGGCACTTGACTGCTAACCAGAAGGCTGGCGGTTCAAACCCACCAGCCACTCCTCGGAAGGAAGGTTGGGCAATCCTACTTCCGTAGTGATACTGCCTCGGAAACCCAAGGAGGGGTCACTATGAGTCAGGGCTGACTCGACGGCACATAACAACAAAACAACAACAATTAAGGTGGTGCTGTTCACAGTGACACTGACCAAGGCTACTCTTGCTTTAGTGACTTACATTTATGCTGACAATGGTCACAATGACAGTGACCTTTCTACACTTATGCTAGCTAAAGACATGTGACCATAGCTATACTTGCTTCAACAATTTACATTTTTGGTGACCCTGCTTGCAATGATAGTGACCTTTGCTTCACTTATGTTACCTAGTTAAGTCATGGTGATGCTTGAAACAATGACAGTGACCTTAGCTAAACTTATGGTAGCTAATTCCAGTTGCAGTGATGCTAATCACTCTGACAGTGACCTGAAAACCTTTACATTAGCTAGTTAAAATTATGGTTCCCTTTAATAGACTCACTTTAGATAGTTACCTTCAGGCTGATGATGGACACAGTGAGAGTTCATCACTGAGACTAACCTTAGCTGGTTACAATTAGGGTGATTCTGATAACACTAACAGTGACCTTAGTGAAACTAATTTTAACTAATTACAGTTGCATTGATGCTAGGCACACTTACAGTGACTTCAGTTATGCTTACATGAGCTAGTTTCTGTTACTGGGACTCTGGTCATACTGACAGTGATCTCAGCTACACTTTTGTTAACTAGTTACACTTATGGTGACACTGGTCACACTGTCAGTGACCTCAGCTACCTTTACATTTGTTAAAGTGATGGCGATGCTGTTTCCAATGATGTTGAATTTTGCTGCACTTACCATAGCTGGCTTCAGTTATGGTGATGCTAGTAAGAGTGACAATGATTTTAGATGGGCTGACCTTAGCTAGTAACATGGTGACACTTTTCACACTCATAGTTACTTAGACCTACTTTAGCAAGTTACAAATATCGTGACCTTTGTCCCAGTGACAGTTACCATAGCTACACTTACCTTAGGTAGTTGCAATTACCATCATACTGATCATAGTAACAATGACCATAGTTAGACTTACCTTTGCTGGTTCCAGTCACCATCATGGTGTTCACACTGACAGTGATCATAGGTACAATTCTGTTACAAACGTACAGTTATGGTGATGCTACCTTAGCTTGACTTTCCATTCCTAGTTACAGTTAAAGTGTTGCTGGTAACCATGACAATGACCTTAGCTACATTTAGCATAACTAGTTATAATTATAGTGATGCTAGTCACACTGACAGTGACCTTAGCTAATTATAATAACTTGGATGAAGGACACAGTGACACTGACCTTAGCTACCCTTATCTTAGTTAGAGTTATGGAGATGTTGGTCACAGTGACAGTGACCGTAGTGAGACTTACCTTTGCTACCTAAAGGGACACTGATGCTGGTCACAATGACAGTTTCCTTAGCTACAATACTCTTAGCTAGTTACAGTTACTGTAACCTGGTCACACGGACAATGACATTCATTACACTTATCTTACTTAGTTAGTTATGTTGATGGTTGTGACAGATATTGTGACATTATGTTCTGGCCTCCTAGTGCCACTCTGAAAAGAATATACCACAAATGAGATGGCCTTACTGAGCAGGAGTTTACTCTTACAATTTGGAGGCCCAAGTTCCACATGCCAGGCACTAGGGGCTAGGTGAAACTTCTCAGCCTTTGGCTTCAGCTGTGCCTTATGCTCATGTCCCACTGGAGCTAGAGGTTGTCTTCAATCAGACAGCTATGGTTGTTGAGGCTGAAAAGTCCAAGATAGACAAGTCAGAAGGCATAGTCCTGATTTTACCAAACCACATGCCAGACCATTCATTCAAGTCCAATGAAAGTCCTAAGTTGGGCAAAGCATGGCAGGCTGCTAGACAACAATACGACTACATGCAGGGTAAAAGCATGCCATAAAATGGAGACCATTCCCAAAGCTGTTTCTTATATACAGGAAGCAGACCGCATACTCAAAAGCAGCTACTCAGCAACTCACAGCACAGTCCACCTTGGAGTTGATTACCAGTCTCATTATGAGGCATACTACATTCAGCTGCCCAGCCACTCACCCAGGCCTAGCCAAGTTGACACACAAAGCTGACCACCACACCTTATGTAGGCTTACCTTAGCCAGTTATATTTATGGATAGTGACAGTGGCCATAGTTAGACTTATTTTAATTAGTCAGTAATGGTGAGGCAGGACACAATGACAGTGCCTTACTTAGACTTAACTTAGCTAGTTACAGTTACAGTGATGCTTGTCATATTGACCATAGCAAAACTTACATTACATTAGCTGATTAGAGTTACAGTGGTGCTGTCACCTCAGCTATACTTATAGTATTAGCTTGTTACTGTTAGGATGATACTGGTCATACCGATAGTGTCCTTAGTTACGTTTACTTTCCTTAACCACTAACACTTAAAGTGATGCTGGTCACACAGACAGTGACTTTAGCTAGACTGATCATAGTCAATTACAGTGAAGGTGATGCTGCATAAACTGACAGTGACCTTAGGTACACTGACTTTATTTATTTATTATTTTTTATTGTGATTTGGGTGAAGATTTACAGAGCAAATTCACTTTCCATACAGCAGTTCACA
>NW_006922266.1:98155-102903 GCF_000298275.1 Orycteropus afer afer | reverse complement strand
TGGCCACACCTCCGTTCACCAAGCGGGTGTGGGGTATAAGAGTAACAAGAGGAATCTTGTACCTTGTCAGTCTTGCAGATCCTGAGTGTCCTTGGGGTTGCTGGAAAGCAGAACCTGTTCTTAAGCCCCAGGAATCTGCGAAAGTGCTGTCTCTTTAAATATCCAAAACAGTCAAGCTGCTTTTTAAACCTTCAAAATGAAGCGCCCTCTGGACCAGCAAAATTCCACAGTTCAGCCCACCTTTCTCTGCACCTTCTCTGTTTGTTCCCCAGCCACCGTGCACAGTACTCCATGCAGTCCCTGGCTAGCAGGATGATTAATTCTTAGGTCATACCACCACTCAGGAATCTCCAAGCTGTCTGTGCTGTCAGTATCGCTCAGGATTGCTGCCAGACCACAGCTTCATTTGTCTCCTTTTATAGTATTTTCACACAAAATCTTCTGCTAGTTGGGGTTTAGTCCACTTCTATATCCTTCCCTTCAAGGCTGAGGGGTCCAAGATTATCTTCTGTGTCTGTATTAATTGCTTTTCCTTTTCTTTGTTGAAGAGGGTCCGTGAAGCCTTTCTTCCTAGTCCATCATCTTGCCAGAACTCTAGTTCCACTTACTTTAGATAGATACATTTCAAGTGATGCTGGTCACGCCTTAGTTAAACTTCCCTTAGGTCATACAGTTACTGTGATGGTGGACAATGTGAGAGTCACCTTAGCTTCCCTTCCCTTAACTAGTTACAGTTACATTGACTCTGGTCCCACTGATAGGGACCTTATTCACACTTACCTTAAATAGTTACACTTATAGTGACACAAGTTATAGTGACAGTGAGCATGGTTACACTGACTTTAGCTCACTAAACTTATGGTGATGATGGTCATTGTTACAGTGACCTTAGACTTACTGTTGCAAGTTTCACTTTGGTGACCTTGATCACATCACCAGTGACCTTAGCTATACTTCTGTTGGTCAATTAGAGATACGGTTATGCTGGTCACACTGACAATGACCTTAATTAGACTTACTTTAGCTAATTACAGTTATGGTGATGCTGGTCGCAGTGTTAGTGACCTTAGCTACATTTACAGTAGCTGAAGTTAGTGTGACACTGGTGACACTGACAATGACCTTAGTTATTCTTAACTACTTCCACTTATGGTCACACTGGTCACACTGACAGTGACCTTAGCTACACTTAACTTAGTTAGTTACAGTTATGGTGATGCTGGACACTTTGAGAGTGACTTTGGTTAGATTTACCTTACCTAGCTACAAATATAGTGACATTGCTCATAGTGACAATGACCTTAGTCTTACCTTAACTGGTTCCAGTTATGGTCACGCTGGTCACATTGTCACCGAGCTAAGCTACACTTTCCTTAGCTAGTGACAGTTGTGATGACCCTTTCAAAACTGACAGTGACCTTAGCTTGACTTTCTGTTCCTAGTTACAGTTAATACGTTGCTGGTCAGTGACAATGACCTTTGTACACTTACTTTAGCTACTTACATTTACTGTAAATGTCACAGTGACAGTGACCTAATCTAGTCTTATTGCAATTGGTTACAGTTACGTTGGTGCTGTTCAGAATGACAGTGACCTTAGCTACACTTGGTTTAGCCACTTATAATGACAGTGATGCTGGTCACAGAGACCCTGACCTTAGCTACACTTACCTATGCTACTTACTTTTATATTGACACTGGCCACACTGACAGTGACCTTACCTACACTTATCTTGGCTAGTTATATTTACTCTGATGCTAGGAACATTGACAGTGACCTAAGCTAGACTTATTTTAACTAGTTATGGTGGTGCTTTTCACAGTGACAGTGACCATAGCTATACTTGCTTTATTGACTCATGTTTATAGTGACACTGATCACACTGACAGTGACCTTAGCTACTCTTACCATAGCTGGCTACTTACATGGATGCTGGACATATTGAAAGTGACCTCGGTTAGACACTAGTTACAATTATGGTGATGCTGATCACAGTGACAATGACCTTAGTCTTACCTTAGCTAGTTCTAATTATGGCCACGCTGGTCATACTGAGAGTGACTTTAGCTCCATTTACTTTTGCAAGTTATGCTTACTCTGACGCTAGTAACAGTGACAGTGACCTAAGCTAGACTTATTTTAACTAGTTACAGTTATGGTGGTGCTTTTCAGTGACAGTGACCATAGTTACACTTGCTTTAGTGACTCACATTTATGGTGACAGTGATCGCACTGACAGTGACCTTAGCTACTCTTACCATAGCTAGCTACTTACATGGATGATGGACACATTGACCTTATGTAGCTACACATGCTTTAGAGACTTACACTTATGGTGACACTGCTCACAAAGATAGTGACATTTGCTTCATGAATGTTAGCCAGTTAAAGACATGCTGATGCTGGCAACAGTGACATTGACCTTAGCTAAACTTATGCTAGGTAATTTCAGTTAAAGTGACACTGATCACACTGACAGTGACCTTCAAATATTTACATTAGATAGTTAAAATTATGGTGATTTTATTAGACTTACTTTAGCTAGTTATATATAGGGTGATGCTGGACACAGTGAGAGTGCCTTACTGAGACTTACGTTAGCTAGTTACAGTTAGGGTGATGCTGGTGACACTGACAGTGACCTTAGAAAAACTAATTTTTTCTAATTACAGTTTCATTGATGCTAGGCACACTTACAGTGACTTCAGGTATGCTTACATTAGCTAGTTGCTGTTATTGGGACTGTGGCCATACTGACAGTGATGTCAGCTACACTTACCTTAACTAGTTACACTTATGGTGACACTGGTCACACTGTAAGTGACCTCACCTACATTTACATTTGTTAAAGTGATCCCAATGCTGTTCCCAATGATAGTCAATTTTGCTACACTTACCTTAGCTGGTTTCAGTTAGGGTGATATTGGTAAGAGTGACAGTGATTTTCGATAGACTGACCTTAGCTAATAATGTGGTGACCCTTTTCATACACATAGTGACCTTAGTTAGACCTACAAGTATGGTGACCCTTGTCCCAGTGACAGTTACCTTATTATACTTACCTTAGCTAGTTACAATTACTGTCATGTTGGTCACAGTGACAATGACCTTATTTAGACTTACATTTGCTAGTTCCAGTTGCCAACATGCTGTTCACACTGGCAGTGATCATAGGTACAGATCTGTTATAAACTTACAGTTATGGTGATGTGGGTAACCATGACAGTGACCTTAGCTAAATTTATCATAGCTACTTAAAGTTCTAGTGAGGGTAGTCACACTGACAGTGACTTTATCTACCCTTACATTAGCTAGTGATAGTTACTGGGGTGATTGACACAGTGACACTGACCCTAGCTACCCTTAGTTAGTTCGATTTACAGAGATGTCTGTCACTGTCACTGTGATAGTGACCATAGTAAGACTTACTTTTGATACTTTAGAGACCTTAGCTATATTTTCATTAGCTACATTTACATTAGTGTCCCCCTTTAGGTGATGCTGATGCTGGTCACAATGACAGGTTCCTTAGCTACAATACTCTTAGCTAGTTACAGTTACTGTAACCTGGTCACACTCACAGTGACATATATTACACTTATATTACCTGGTTACAGTGCAGGGATCCAGGTGAGGAGAGGGAAATCAGGCACGCCTAAAGCAGCCGGGCAGGAGAGTGGGAGAAAGGGGATAAAAAAGCCAGGAACTCGGACAGAGGAGCAGTCAGCCCCAGGGATCCAAATGCAGAGAGGAACTCAGGCATGCCCAAAGCAGCAGTGCAGGAGAGCAGAAAAAAGGGGATTAAAAGCCAGGAACTCAGACAGAGGAGCAATCAGTTGCAGGGATCCAGGTGAAGAGAGGAACTCAGGCACGCCCAAACCAGCAGGGCGGAAGAGTGGGAGAAAGGGGATTAAAAGGCCTAGGAATCTGGACAGAGGAGGAGTCAGCCACAGGGACCCAGGTAAGGGTGGTATGAGAGGTTTCCAACAGGGAGGCAAACTTGTCTGTCAGTTTGTCCTACCATGTTGATGTGTTGATGTGAGTTTTTAGGCCGAGCCCCTGGTGTTTCTAACCCAGAGGGATGCACATGGTGCACAGGTATCATCACAGCTTACAGACTGAGACAGACTAGGAAGAAGGAAGAGGCCGTCCACTTCTCAAATAATTGGCCAGGGAAAACTTTATGAATAGCAAAGAAACACTGTTTGATACATTACTGTGCAACTTTATGAATAGTCAAGTTAGGGCAGAAGGCTCTCAAAATAGGACTGGGAAAGAGCTGCATCATCTGAGTAAGCCCAGCCTTACTCATATGGATAAGGTAAAGCTTTCAAGAACGTCATTTGCTGATGTGGCACCACTCAAATTGAAGAGAAACTGCTGCAGACATCCATTAATCATTGGAACATAGAATGTAAAGAGTATGAATCTAGGAAAATTGGAAGTTGTCAAAAATGAAATGGAACACATAAATATTGATATCCTCAGCATTAGTGAGCTGAAATGGACTAGTTTTGGCCATTTTGAATCAGACAACAATGTGACCTACTATGCTGGGAATGACAGTTTGAAGAGGAATGGTGTGACATTCATCATCACAAAGGATGTTTCAAGCTCTGTCCTGAAGTACAATGCTGTCAGTGATAAGATAATATCCATACGCCTACAAGGAAGACCCATTAATATGACTATTATTCAAATTTATGCCCCAACCACCAAAGCCAAAGATGAGGAAATTGAAGAATTT
>NW_006922266.1:65676-90963 GCF_000298275.1 Orycteropus afer afer | reverse complement strand
CCATTACTAGGTATATACCCTAAAGAAGTGAGAGCCACAACAAGAACAGATATATGCACGCCGATGTTCATCGCAGCACTATTTACAATAGCCAAAACATGGAAACAACCCAGATTCCATCAACTGAGGAATGGATAACCAAACTATGGTACATACACACAATGGAATACTATGCAACGCTAAAGGTATGGTCATGCTGGTCACACTGACAGTGACCTTAACTACACTTATAGCCAGTTACAGTTGCAGTGACCCTTTCAAAACTGACAGTGATGTTTGCTTGACTTTCCATTCCTAGTTACAGTTCAGGTGTTGCTGGTCACAATGAGAATGACCTTCACTAAACTTACCTTAGTTAGTTACATTTATTGTGTTGTTAGTCACAGTGACAGTGACTTAAGCTAGACTTATTGCAATTGGTTACAGTTATGTTGGTGCTGTTTACAGTGACTGTGACTTTAGCTACAGTTGCTTAAGCTCATTACAATTACGGTGAGGCTGGTAACCTTAGCTACACTTACCTATGCTACTAACACTCCTGGTGACACTGATCACACTGACAGTGACTTTACCTACATTTATCTTGGCTAGTTACATTTACTCTGATTCTAGGAACATTGACAGTGACCTAAGCTAGACTTATTTTAACTAGTTACAGTTACAGTGCTTCTTTTCACAGTGACAGTGACCAAGGATACTCTTGCTTTAGTGACTTACATTTATGCTCACCACGGTCACAATGTCCGTGCATGACCTTTGCTACACTTACATTAGCTAAAGATATGTGACTGTAGCTACACTGCTTTAGCGACTTACACTTATGATGACATTGCTCACAATGCTTTGCTTCACTTATGTTAGCTAGTTAAAGACATGTGACCATGGCTACATTGCTTTAGTGACTTATATTTATGATGACAATGCTCATAATGACAGTGACCTTTGCTTCACTTATGTTAGCCAGTTAAGTCATGGTGATGCTGTCAACAATGACAGTGACCTTAGGTAAACTTATGTTAGCTAATTCCAGTTACAGTGATGCTGGTCAGGCTGACAGTGGCCTGAAAACCTTTACATTAGCTAGTTAAAATTATGTGTCCTTCATTAGACTCACTATAGATAGTTACATTTACGGTGATGTTGGACACAGTGAGAGTGCCTTACTGAGACTAACCTTTGCTCATTATAGTTAGGGTGATTCTGGTGACACTTACAGTGACCATAGTGAGACTAATTTTGGCTAATTACAGTTGCATCAATGCTAGGCACACTTACAGTGACCTCAAGTATGCTTACATGACAGTGACAGTGAACTCAGCTACAGTTTGACAGTGACCTCAGCTACAGTTACTTTAACTAATTACACTTATGGTGACACTGGTCACACTGTCAGTGACCTCAGCTACAGTTACATTTGTTAAAGTGATGGCGATGCTGTTCCCAATGACAGTGCATTTTGCGAAACTTACCTTAGCTGATTTCATTTAGGATGATGCCAGTGAGAATGACAGTGATTTTAGATAGACTGACCTTAGCTAGTAACACGGTGATGCTTTTCATACACACAGGGACCTTAGTTAGACCTACTTTAGCTAGTTACAAGTATGGTGACCCTTGTCCTAGTGACAATTACTTTAGTTACACTTACCTTAGCTAGTTATAATTACTGTCCTTTTTGTCACAGTGACAATGACCTTAGTTAGATTTACCTTTGTTAGTTCCAGTTACCCTCATGCTGTTCAACCTGACAGTGATCATAGGTACAGATCTGTTACAAACTTACAGTTATGGTGATGCTGGTAACCATGACAGTGACCTTAGCTAAATTTACCATGTTGTTGTTGTTGTTATTTGGCTAAGACACTTGCCTGCTAACCAGACGGCTGGCGGTTCAAACCCACCAGCCACTCCTCGGAAGGAAGGTTGGGCATTCCTACTTCCGTAGTGATACTGCCTCGGAAACCCAAGGAGGGGTCGCTATGAGTCGGGTTTGACTCAATGGCACATAACAACAACAAATTTACCATAGCTAGTTAAAGTTCTTCCTTCTGCTGTGCATGAGGTCACTGTGAGTCAGAAACGACTCGATGGCACCTAACAAGAACAAGTTAAAGTTCTAGTGATGCTAGTCACACTGACAGTGACCTTAGCTAGTTATAGTTACTTTAGCTAGTTATAGTAACTCGGATGAAGGACACACTGACACTGACCTTAGCTACCCTTATCTTAGTTAGTTAGAGTTACAGAGATGCTGGTCACATTGACAGTGACTGTACTGAGACTCACCTTTGCTACCTAAAGGAATGCTGATACTGATCACAATGACAGTTTCCTTAGCTACATTACTCTTAGCTAGTTACAGTTACTGTAACCTGGTCACACTCACAATGACATTCATTACATTTATCTTACCTACTTACAGTAACGTTGATGGTTGTGACAGACTGTGACCTTATGTTCTGGCCTCCTAGTGCTGCTCTGACAAGAATATACAACAAATGAAATGGCCTTATCAGCAGGAGTTTATTCTTATAATTTGGAGGCTGTAAGTCCAAGTTCCATGTGCCAGGCCCATGCTAACTAGCTAAGGTGAGTCTAATAAAGGTTACCATAATTTTAACTAGCTAATGTAAAGGTTTTAAGGTCACTTTCAGTGTGATCAGCATCACTGTAACTGGAATTAGCTAACATAAGTTTAGCTAAGGTCACTGTCATTGTTGCCAGCATCACCATGTCTTTAAGTAGCTTACAAAAGTGAAGCAAAGATCACTTTCACTGTGAGAAGGGTCACAATAAATGTAAGTCACTAAAGCAAGTGTAGCTATGGTCACATGTCTTTAACAAGCTAACGTAAGTGTAGCAAAGGTCACTGTCATTGTGACTATTTTCAACATAAATGTAAGTCACTCAAACAAGATTAGCTTTGGTCACTATCACTATGAACAGCACCACCTTAACTGTAAGAAGTTAAAATAAGTCTAACTTAGGTCACTGTCACTGTTACTAGCATGAGAGTAAACGTAACTGGCTAAAGTAAATGGAGCTAAGGTCAGTCTCAGTATGACCAGCATGACCATAATTAGAACTAGCTAAGGTAAGACTAAGATCATTGTCATTGTGACCAGCATCACCATAATTGTAACTGTGTAAGGTATGTAATGTGTTACTAGCTAAGGTCAGTCTATCTAAAATCACTGTCACTCTTACCAGCATCACCCTAACTGAAACCAGCTAAGGTAAGTATAGCAAAATGCATTATCATTGGGAACAGTATCACCATAATTTTAACAAATGTAACTGTAGCCAAGGTCACTTACATTGTGACCAGTGTCACCCTAAGTGTAACTAGTTAAGGTAAGTTTAGCTGAGATCACTGTCAGTATGACCAGAGTCCCAGTAATAGCAATGAGCTCATGTAAGCATACCTGAGGTCACTGTAATTGTGCCTAGCATCAATGAAACCATAATTAGAAAAGACTAATCTCACTAAGGTCACTATCAGTGTCACCAGCATCACCCTAACTGTAACTAGCTAATGTAAGTCTCAGTAAGGCACTCTCACTGTGTCCAGCATCACCCTAAATATAACTAGCTAAGGTAAGTCTAATAAAGGTCACCATGAATTTAACTATCTAATGTAAATATTTTAAGATCACTGTCAGTGTGATCAGTGTCACTTTAACTGGAATGAGCTACCATAAGTTTAGATAAGGTCACTGTCATTGTTGTCAGCATCAGCATGTCTTTAACTAGCTATCATTAGTGTAGCAAAGATCACTGTCCTTGTTACCAGTGTCACCATAAGTGTAAGCCGCTAAAGCATGTGTAGTTACATAAGATCAATGTGTCCATCATCCATGTAAGTAGCTAGCTATGGTAAGAGTAGCTAAGGTCACTGTCAGTGTGATCAATGTCACCATAAATGTGAGTCGCTAAAGCAAGTGTAACTATGGTCACTGTCACTGAAAAACACCACTGTAACTGTAACTAGTTAAAACAAGTCTAGCTTAGGTCACTGCCAATGTTCTTAGCATCAGAGTAAATGTAACTAGCCAAGATAAGTGTAGGTAAGTGTAGGTAAGGTCACTGTCAGTGTGACCAGTGTCACCATAAATGTAAGTAACATAGGTAAGTGTAGCTAAGGCCACAGTCACTGTGAACAGCACCAACATAACTGTAACCCATTAAAATAGGTCTAACTTAGGTCACTGTCACTGTGACTAGCATCCCAGTAAATGTAACTAGCTAAGGTAAGTGTAGCTATGGTCATCATCACTGCGACCAGCAACAGCTTAACCATAACTTGGAATGGAAAGTCAAGCTAAGGTTACTGTCAATTTCAAAAGGGTCATCGCAACTGTAACTAGCTAAGGAAAGTGTAGCTAAGGTCACTGTCAGTGTGAACATCATGACCATAACTGGAACCAGTTAAGGCCATTGTCACTGTGAGCAGCATCACCATAATTTTAACTAGGTAAGGTAAAGCTAACCAATGTCACTCTCAGTGTGTCCAGCATCACTGTAACTGTAACTAGCTATTTTAAGTGTAGCTAAGGCCACTGTCAGTGTGACCACCTTCAACATAGCTCTGACTAGCTACCATAAGTATAGATAAAGTCACTGGTGATGTTACCAACATCACCATAAGTGAAACTAGCAAATGTAAGTGTAACTAAGATCACTGTCACAGTGACCATCCTCACCGTAAGTTTACAAGCTAAAGAAATTGTAATTATGGTCACTGACACTATGACCTTGTCACCATAAGTGTAACTAGTTAAGGTAAGTGTCAATAAGGTCACAGTGAGTGGAACAAATGTCAATGTAACTGTAACTAGTAAAGGTAAGAATAGCTAAGGTGACTGTCACTTTGTCCACCATGGCTGTAACTGTAAATAGGTAGGGTAAGTTTCACTCAGGTCAATATCAGTGTGACCAGCAACACTGTAACTGTAACTATCTAAAGTACGTGTAGCTAAGGTCACTCTCAGTTTGACCACCATCACCTTCACTGTATTTGCTGCAGTAAGTCTAGCTAAAGTCACTGTCAGTGTTACTAGCATCACAGTAACTGTAACTAGTTAAGGTAAATGTAACTAAGGACACTGTCAGTGTGACCAGCGTCATCATAACAGTAACCAGCTAATGTAATTATAGCTGAGGTGATAGTCAGTGTGACTAGCATCACTGTAAGTTTAATTAACTAACATAAATTTAGCTAAGGTCATTGTGACAAGCATCACCGTAACAGTAACTAGTTAAGGTAAGTCTAAGTAAGGCACTGTCACTGTGTCTTGCATCACTGTAACTAACTAGAAAAAATAAGTCTAACTAAGGTCACTGTCAGGAGCTCTGGTAACATACTGGCTAAGACATTTGACTGCTAACCAGAAGGCTGGTGGTTCACACGCACCAGCAACTCCTCGGAAGGAAGATGGGGCAATCTACTTCTGTAGTGATACTGCCTTGGAAACCCAAGGAGGGGTCGCTATGAGTCAGGTCTAACTTGACGGCACAGGCACACACACACAAGGTCACATCACTATCACCTGTGTCACTGTGTGACCAAGTCACCATAAATGTAACTAGCTAAGGTAATCCTACCTAAGGTGTGCTGGTTAACTTTGTGTGTCAATTTGGCTAGGCCTGGGTGAGTGGCTGAGCAGCTGCGTTTCCCATGATGAGGCTGGTAATAAACTCTAAAGAGGAATCCACTGTGATCAGCTGAGTAGCTGTTTTGGGGTATGTGATCTGCATCCTGTATGTAAAAAACAGCTTTGAAAATGGTCTCCATCTTATGGCATGCTTGAATCCTGTGTGTAGTCATATCATTGTTCAGCAGCCTGCCATGCTCTGCCTAACTTAGAACATTCAATGGACTTGAATGACTGGCTTGCCATGTGGTTTGTTAACATTGGGACTGTGCCCTTTGACTTGTAAACCTTGGACTTTTCAGCCTCAGCAGCCAGCAACTGAGTAAGGGAAGAAAATCATCTAGGTTCAGTGGGCAAGTAGCCAGAGACAGAGCTGAAGTCCAAGTTTGAGGGGCTCTCACCCAGCCCCTAGTGCCTGGCACATGGAACTTGGACTTAAAGCCTCTTTATTGTAAAAATAAACTCGTTCTTGGAAAGGCCATCTCATTTGTGGTATATGCTTGTAAGAGAGACAGTAGGAGGCCAGAACATAAGATCACATTCTCTGTCACCACCATCACCATAACTGTTACTAGCTAAGGTAAATGAAATGAAAGTCACTGTCAGTGTGACCAGGGTTAATGTTACTGTAACTAGCTAAGAGTAATGTAGCTAAGGAAACTGTCATTGTGACCAGGATCAGCATCCCTTTAAGTAGCAAAGGTAAGTCTCACTGTGGTCACTCACTGTGAGTGGCATCAATGTAACTCAAACTAACTATGATAAATGTAGGTAAGGTCCCTGTCACTGTGTCCATCATCCCAGTAACTATAAAGTAGGTAATGTAACTGTAGCTAAGGTCTCTGTTGGTGTGCCTGGCATCATCATAACTTTAGCTAGTTATGGTAAGTTTAGCTAAGATCACTGTCATAGTTAACAGCATCACTATAACTGTAAGTTACTAACAGAATTGTAGCTATGGTCACTCTCAGTGTGACCAGCATGATGGTAACTGAAACTGGCAAAGGTAAGTATAACTAAGGTCATTTGCACTGTTACCAGATGACGTTAATTGTAACTAGCAAAGGTAAATGTAACTAAGGTAACTGTCACTGAGAAAAGGGTCACCATATTTGTAATTAGCTAAAGTAGGTCTAACTAAAGTCACTGTAACTATGACCAGCATCACCGTGTTACTAGCTAAGGTAAGTCTATCTAAAATCACTGTCACTCTTACCAGCATCACCCTAACTCAAACCAGTTAAGGTAAGTGTAGCTAAATTCACTAACATTGGGAACAGCATCACAATAACTAACAAATACAAATGTAGCTGAGGTCACTGACAGTGTGACCTTAGTCACCCTAAATGTAACCAGTTAAGGTATGTGTAGGTGAGATCACTGTCATTATGACCAAAGTCACAGTAATAGTAACGAGCTCATGTAAGTATAGCTGAGGTCACTGTAAGTGTGCCTAGCATCACTGAAACTGTAATTAGCCAAAATAAGTTTTGGTAAGGTCACTGTCAGTGTGACCAGCACCCCCCTCACAGTTCCTAGCTAAGGTATGTCTAAGTAAGGCACTGTTACTATGTCCAGCATCACTGTAACTGTAACTAGGTAAGGTAAGTCTCAGCAAGGTCACCATAATTTTAACAAGCTAATGTAAATATTGTTAAGGTCACTTTTAGGGTGACCAGCATCACTGTAACTGGAACTAGCTAACATAAGTTTAGCTAAGGTCACTGTCATTGTTACCAGGGTCACCATGACTTTAGCTAACATAAGTGTAGCAAAGGTCACTGTCATTGTGACCAGTGTCACCAGTAATGTAAGTCTCAAAAGCAAGATTAGCCATGGCTACTGATAGTGTGAACAGAACCTCCATAACTGTCACTAGTTAATATAAGTCTAGGTTAGGTCACTGTCACTGGCATCTGGGTAAATGTAACTAGCTGAGGTCAGTGTAGCTAAGGTCACTGTCAGTGTAACCAGCATGACCATAACTGGAACTAGCTAAGGTAAAACTAAGGTCGTTGTCACTATGACCAGTGTCACCATAATTATAACTAGGTAGGTAAGGTAAGTCTAACCAAGGTCAATTTCAATGTATCCAGGATCCATGTAATCAGCTAGCTATGGTAAGAGTAGCTAAGGTCACTGTCATTGTGAACAGTGTCACCATAAATGTAAGTTACTAAAGCAAGTGAGTGTCACTGTGACAAGAGCCACCACAACTGTAACTAGTTCAAATAAGTCTAGCTTTAGTCACTGTCACTGTTACTAGCATCAGAGTAAATGTAAGTACCTAAGGTAAGTGTATGTAAGGTCACTGTCAGTTTGACCAGTGTCATCATATATGTAAGTAGCATAGGTTAGTGTAGCTAAGCTCATGGTCACTGTGACAAGCATCACCATAATTGTAAGTCACTGAATCAAGTGTAGCTAAGGTCACAGTCACTGTGAAGAGCACCACTATAACTGTAACTAATTCTAATAAGTCTAGGTTAGGTCACTGTCACTGTGACTAGCATCACAGTAAATATAATTAGCTAAGGTAAGTGTAGCTAAGGTCATCGTCACTGTGACCAGCAACACTTTAACTGTAACTGGGAAATGAAAGTTAAGCTAAGGTCACTGTCAGTTTTGCAAGGGTCATCACAACTGTAACTAGATAAGATAAGTGTAGCTAAGGTCACTGTCATTGTGAGCAGCATGACCATAACTGGAACCAGCTAAGGTAAGACTAAGGTCATTGTCTTTGTGAGCAGCATCACCATAATTGTAACTAGGTAAGATAAATCTAACCAAGGTCAATCTCACTGTGTCCAGCATTACCATAACTGTAACTAGCTAAGTAGCTAACCTTGGGTTTGTCAACCTCAGCAGCCATCACCTGCCTGAATAAAGAAAGCCTCCAGCTTCAGTGGGCCTGAAGCAAGAGGCAGAGCTGAAGCTCAAGATTGAGGGACTTTCACCCAGCCACTAGAGATGGCACTTGAACTCAAGCATCTAGCCTCCAAAAATGTCAGAGAATAAAGTCCTGTGTGATAAAGCCACACATATGTGGTGTTTTCTGTTAGAATGACACTAGGAAACCAAAACACAGTGTTGCAAACCTATGGAGGTCACTATGTGTTGGAATCAATTGGATGATAGTGGTTTGGCTTTGTTTTTTATATCTCTGAGTCAGTGAGATTGCAGACACCTCCTACACTGTGTTAGCTTGCCCTCCTACTGGCCAATGTTCACATCCCAAACATAGGGTTAGAATCTAACACATATCTGTGGGACACAGTGAGATCCGTCACTGTGCCCAAAGCTGGCTGTACCTCATACCTTAGTTTATGAGGAGACAAGGTCTGGGGCTTTGGTGTCCTTCCAGCACCCCTCCCGGCAGCAGACTCTTTTCTGTCCATGATGTGTGTGAGGCTGGCAGCAGTTAATGACTTGTCCTGGGCCACAAGAAGGCCCATTGAGGTCCAAACACTGGCTCTCTGGCCACTGCCCTGTCCTCTGTAGCACTGCCATGCTGCTGAGCAGGGGTCTGAGGGCAAGGATCACACCCCACAGCCCTCAGCTGACAGTGCTTTCCCTCCAAGCCAAACACTCTGTAAAGTCTTCCCCTGGACAAGGCTGAGTCGATTGCCCTGAGGAGTTGCTATTCAGCAGTTTCCAACAATAAGATCCGTTTCTGCTCCACTGTGCAATTGGGATGGTTCATGGCCTGGGAGGGAGGTGGCCTCCATTTGTGCCAGGTTCCCTGAGGACTTGACTGGGGTAAAAAAGGGTGGCCATGGGGAGCCAGCAGAGCTACCAAGTACTACGAGTGGACTTGCTTGGAGCTTGGACCCTAACCATGGTGCAGACACAGCACCTGACCTTTATGTCCAGCCTCATCACCACCATGCAGGCCCAGGCCACCCCCACCTTGAATGAGATTGTGGGTGCATATGGATGGAGGACAGATGATGAGGCCAGGGAGCTGATCATACCCATGTCTGGACCTCATCCCAGGAGGCCCTCATGTTTGGGTCAGACATTTGCCCCTAGGAAGCAGGCAGATCTCCCAGGGTGCACAGAGGCTGGGGTCATTGATAGTAGTTGGACACACCTCAATTGTCCTTCCTAGTGCCATGGTCTGGGCAGGAGTGCAGGGGCTGTAGCCTGTGTACTCGGTGGGCCCAGCACAGTATCTGGGCTGTTGGCAGGATGTGTGTGTGGGTGGTTAGGAATGCACTATATTCCCAGCATTTGGGGTAGAGTTGGGGGCTGCCTAGGCTGGGCTGGCAGAGGCATCCTTGAAGGGTAGTTGGGCTATTCCTCATCCTGATGGAGAGGAACTTCTTAGGTCCAGGGGACATGATACCTGAAAGCCATGGTAGCAGACAACAGGTCCCAGGGAACAAGCTGGAGACCATGGCCCCCATCACTCTCACTGTCCTGGAGCGAGGCAACCTGGAATTAAAGGCTACCATGCTGTGAGTACTGCAGGGTGGGTGGCTAGGACTCCCAGGGTCTTTGCTTTCAACAGACCAGGACAAGCGTGCTTGGGGGACAGGCAGGCCATGGGTCCCCTCTCACTTCTTCCATGACTCTCAGCTCAGTGACTTTGAATGGGATGCTCTGTGTGGGGTGCCCTGACCTAGGCTGCTGGGCTACTGGGGCTCCCCTGTTCCACTGATTGGAGAGTTGCTTTCTGACACAGGCCCCTCAGAAAAGGCATTTTATCTCAGACCACACTCAGACCCTTGACTTATACCCTTGAAATAAAGCAAAGCCCTCAAGGACGGGCTTTGCAGAATGCCTCAGGAAGAATGCTTGGGGGATGGTGGAAAGGCCACTTTGAGGCTCCTATGGGACTCTCCCCATGTGACTGTCACCTGTGTGACTCCTCCTATGTGACTCCCCCATGTGAATCCCAGTGTTGTCACCCCCTATGTGACTTCCCCTGTGTAATTCCTCCTGTGTGACTCTACCTTGTATGACTCTCCTCTGTATGGTGTGACAATGTGTGTTGTTTGTCCTGGGGACTAACCCTCAGGAATTCACTGACCCTAGCACAGCCACATGCATCTTTTCCAAAAGCCCTTTACTCAGCCTTCCCCCCACCCCACCCCCGGGCCAGGCAAGAGTGAGTGTGAGCTGATCTCTGAGCGTCCACATGAGAGGGCCACCTAGGAATGCTAAGTCCAGGGCAGGACTTAGCATTCCTCTTCTGAGAAAGAAAGCCTATGCCTGCTCAGGATGGCTGAGATTAAGGTAAGCAGGCAATGCTAAGCCTGCTACCCACATGTGGATTCTGCTCTCCAGGCTGAACGCATAGTGCCAAGAGAAGAAGTTGGACCTGAAGTAAACCAATGAGCCCAGCAAATTCACAGCCCATGAGTGCCAGGACCCAGCAGCTGTACCCCTGACACACAATGGCAGAGGGTCTCTGGGGCCACTGAAGAGCTCCACTTCTTGCTGAAAGGAGCTCTGTTGGTACAATGGTTAAAGAACTCAGCTGCTAACCAAAAGGCCAGCTTTTCAAACCTACCAGCCATTCTCTAGGAGAAAGATGAGGCAGTCGGCTTCCATAAAGATTACAGCCTTGGAGACCCTCTGGTGCAATTCCACTCTGTCTTCTAGGGGCGCTGTGAGTTGGAATCAACTTGATGACAATGGGTTTTTCTTTTTTACTCCCTGCTGACCCTCATTAGGTGTACCTCCTTCCCACAGGCCTTTTCCTGAAAGATAGAAGTACCTGTTGCCAGAACCCTGGCTTGAGAGCCTTGTTCCCAGAAGGGAAGGACCTGTCTACAGCTTGCCTTTGGGGCCCATTGTGTACACTTGGGGGGACATACAAGGCTGGTAGAGACTGAGCCCCAGGATCCCACCTACTGCCCATGCACTCTTGCCATTGCCTGCATGGGCTTGATGCTTTGGGGTGCAGCCCCACCTCTAGCCCTCAAAGTGAGGGGATCCCTGGGTCAGGAGCATGTGGGGGCAGGGAGCTCAGATGCTACTTGGCTGTGCACCCCAAATGAACTCCGTGGATTCTTCCAGAAAGAATTGCTTGGTTGAAGCAGTACCCTATCCCTGTTCTTCCCTAGATGGGGGCAGGTGTCTCATATTCATTGAAAAGACCCACATGAGAGACCACTACCTCCTGTACTGTGAGAGCAGGTTAAATGGGCAGCAGGTGCCCATGGTGAAACTTGTGGATGAGTGGTCACCCATGGCCCTCCACCCTTTGTCTACCCCTACCCCTCACCTTGACTGCCCACTTCCCTCCTGCTCACAATGTCCTGGCACCGGATTTTGTGAAACTAGCAACTGCTCAGTGTGCCTGGCTGCTGGACAAAGAATGCACAGTGGGACATGGAGAACAGACAGGGAACCACATTTGTTGAGGCTGGGTCCGAATCAGGGTGTCAGCCATGTTGATTCCTTCTGTGGAGGCTGCTAGAGGGGCTTAGTCCAGCTCTGTTGTTATTGTTGTTATGTGCCGTTGAGTTGGGCTCGACTCATAGAAAACCCTTCTTGGGTTTCCTAGGCAGTATCTCTACGGAAGAAGATTGCCTAACCTTCCTACTGAGGAGTGGCTGGTAGTTTTGAACCTCCAGTCTTCTGGTTAGCAGTCAAATGTTTTAGGCACTATGCCACCATAGCTCCTCACTCCAGGTGTGGGCAGTGGGAACACTGAGGATGCTGGTGATCTGAATCCACAAAGTCTTGAGATGACCTCCTCACTAGAGTGTTTTCCTGTAGCCCCCCATCGAGTACCATTCCTTCAGGGTCATCACCTGCAGGGATTGCTGTGCACCCTGCCTGACCTGGGGTTTGATTCCAGAGCATGAGGTTAGATTCCATGTGGACACCTCAGCATGCTCTTCAAAAGCCCTTGGAGCTGGTCAGTGCTAGTTGAGGGGCCCTTGGTCTGGTGGTCTGGAGATAAGAAACTTCCTCCACAGCTGGGGGATCACACCCGGGGTAGCCGCATGTTTCATTGATGCCATGCACCCTCATATACCCAGCTTAGCTGCAGCAGGGACATTTGGTGTCTGGTGTCTGGAGCAACCTGTTGGCCTCTGTCCCTCACCCCCAATCCCAACCTGATGGTCATCCAGCTCAGTCCCAGAGTTCCAGTCTGAGCGTGGTCAAGATCTGTCCCTGAGCTCAAGCCTGAGGGTGAGCTCAAGCCAACCAAAAGGGTGGCTTTTCCTCAGTAGAGGAGGGCACCCCAAAAGGGTGCCCGGGACAGGCTTCAAGGAGCACTCCGAATATTAGGCCCCTCCTCTCAAAAGGCCCAAAGAGGGGTACCCCGAAAGGGTGCCTGGGGAAGGCTCCAAGGTGCACTACGAAGGGGTGACCACTCCATGGGAGAGGAGGGGAACTCTGAAGGAGTGCCTGGGGCAGGATTCAAGGTGGTGGGCCTTCCTCTCTTGAAGCCCAAGGAGGGGCAACCAAAAGGGGAGCCCAGGTAAGGATTCAAGGGGCACCCAGGATGGGTAGGCCCTTTCTGGAAGAGGACGAGCACCCCGAAAGGGTGTCTGGGCCATGCTCCAAGGAGCACTCTGAAGGGGTGGCCCCTCCTTTCATGAGGCCTGAGGAGGGCCAGTCCAAAGGGTTGTCCAGGGCAGGCTCTAAGGGACACCCAGAGGGATAGACCCTACTCTCATGAGATTTGAGGAGGTGCACCCAGAAGGGGTGCCTAAGGTAGGCTTCAAGGGACACCCTGAAGGATTGGGCCCTCCTCTCATGAGGCCCATGGAGGTGACCATGAAGGGGTGCCTAGGGCATTATAAAAGGGTCACCCCAGTGGGGTGGCAGGGGCACCTTGAAGGGGTGTCTGGGAGACACTCTGAGGGGCATACCAAAGTGGTGGGCCCTCCTCTCTTGAGGCCCGATCAGGGGCAACCTGAAGGGGTGCCCTAGGCAGGCTCCAAGAGGGACCCAGAAAAGTAGGCCCCTCCTCTCATAAGGCCCAAAGGAGGGGCACCACAAAAGAGTGCCTGGGGTAGGCTCCAAGAGGCACCATGAAGGGGTGGCTCAGGAGAGGAGGAGCAGCCTGAAGGGGTGCCTGAGACAGTCTCCAAGGGCACCACGAAGGGGTGGTCCCAACTCCGGAGACTAAGGGCACCACGTAGTGGTGCCCTGGGCAGGCTCCAAGGGGCACCCCGAAGGGATGGACTCTCCTCTCAGGAGGCCCAAGGAGTGGCACTCAGAAGGGGTGCCTGGGTCAGGCTGCAAGTGGCACCCAGAAAGGGTGGCCCCTCCATGGGAGAAGAGGAGTACCACGAAAGGGTGCCTGGGGCAGCCTCCAAGGCACACCTTGAAAGAGTGTCCCCTGCTCTCATGAGGCCCGAGGAGGGGCACTCTGAAGGGGTGCCCTTGGCAGGTTTCAAGGGGAACCACAAGGGGTGGGCCCTCCTCTGGAGTGTAGGGGCACCCCAAAGGAGTGCCCAGGGCAGGCTTCAAGGGGCACCTCGAAGGGGTGTCCCCTCTTTGGGAGAGGTGCAGCACTCCAAAGGTGTACCCAGCCAGGTTTCAAAAGGCACAATGATGGGGAGGGCCCTCCTCTCATGAGGCCCGAGGTGGGGCACACCGGATGGGTAGACCCTCTTCTCATGAGTGCCAAGGAGGTGAACTCTGGAAGTGCCTGTGATAGTTGAAGATGTGTCAACTTGGCTGGACTCCAGTTGTGAGTGGTGGTTCCCATGATGGATCACATGACTGCGTTCTAAGCGGCCGGTCGGCCTAGGGGGAGTTTCCCCAGGGGTGTGGCCTACCTGCAATACTATCCCAGGGACAAACTGGAAGAATGGCATTCTGGACTATATACTTCCTGGAGCGAGCAGCTCGCTGCTCGCCCTGGAGGTTTTCGGATTCATTCTTTGTTGGGAACAGCGACCAGCGCACTGCGTGTCAGCTTGATTCTCTCGGCTCTACTGTGCTTACGGGAACCAGACGACTCCGGGCCCCATCTCTCTCCAGAGACGAACTTTGTGACTTGAACTCCTCTGCCGTGCGTGTGAAAGCCAGACGGCCCTGGGCCCCATCCCCCTCCAGAGACAAACTTTTCAGCTTGAACTTGTTGGCTTCTACACGCTTGTGAGCCATTTATCTAAGATAAATTTCTCTCTCTCTCTTTCTCTCTCTATAAATATATATATATATATACTTTGCTGGTTTTTGTGTTTCTCTAGAGAACCCAATCCAACACAGTGCCCAAGGCAGGCTCCAAGGGCACTCCGAAGGGGTGGACGCTCCTCGGAAGAAGAGGGTCACCCTGCAGAGGAGCCCAGGACAGGGCCCAATGGTACCCTAAAGGGGTGGCCCTAACTCTCATGAAGCCCAAGGAGGGGCACCCTGAAGGGGTGCCTGGGTCAGACTTCAAGGTCACATAGAAGAAATGGCCCATCTTTGGGAGATGTGGGGCACCACGAAGGGTTGCCCAGGGCAGGTTTCAAGGGGCACCCAAAGAGGTGGCCCCTTGTCTCATGAGGCCCAAGGAGAAGCATCCTGCAGGGGTCCCAATTAAGGCTTCAAGGGGCACCCCAAAGGGGTGGGCCCTTTTTGGCAGAGGAGTGACACCCCAAAAGGTTTCCCAAGGCACACTTTAAGGGGCACCCCAAAGGGGTGTCTTAACCTCGACAGAGGAGTGCCCCAAAAGAGGCACCCACGGCAGGCTTCAATGGCCACCCTGAATGTGTAGCCTCTTCTCAGGAGAGGAGGGGCAATGCGAATTGATGCCGGGGTAGGCTTCAAGGGGCACCGTGAAGAGGTGGCCACTCCTTGGGATAGGAGGTGCATCACAACGGGTTACCCAGGGCAGGCTTCAACCCCAAAGGGTTGGCCTCTCCATGGGAGAGGAGGGGCACCCTGAAGGGGTACCCATGGCAGGCTCCAAGGGGCACCCCAAAGGGTTGGACCCTTCTCTCTTTAAGTCCGAGGAGGGGCAACCCAAAGGGGAGCCCAGGTAAGGCTTCAAGGTACCACAAATGGGTGGCCCCTCCATGGGAGAGGGGGGGTACTCCAAAGTGTTGCCTGGGACAGACTTCAAGGTGCAACCCAAAGGGGTGTTCCCTCTCGGGAAAGGAGGTGCACCCCAACGGATTACTCAGGGCAGGCTTCAAGCACAACCCAAAGGGTTGGCCTCTCTATGGGAAAGGAAGGGAACCCCGAAGGGGTGCCCTTGGAAGGCTGAAAGGGGCACCCCAAAGGTGTGGGCCCTCCTCTCTTGAAGCCTGAAGAGAGGCAACCCAAAGGGGAGCCCAGGTAAGGCTTCAAGGGGCACCCTGAATGGGTGGGCCCTCTTCAGGTGAGGAAGGTTACCCTGAAAGGTGCCCAGGGCAGGCTTCAAGAGCCACCCTGAAGGTGTGGACCCTCCTTGGGAGGGAAGGGGCACCCCATAGGGATGTCTGGGGCAGGCTTCAAGGAGCACCCTGAAGTGGTGGCCTGTCCAGGGGAGAGGAGGGGCACTGCTAAGGTGTGCCCTGGGCAGGCTCCAAGGGGCATCCTGAAGTGGTGGCCCCTCCTCACTTGAGACCCGAGGAAGGGCACCTGAAAGTGTGCCTGGGTAAGGCTTCAAGGGGCACCCCAAAGGTGTGGGCCCACCTCAGGAGAGTAGAGGCACCCCAGAAATGTACCTGGGGTAGGCTTCAAGGGGCACCCTGAAGGGTGGACTCCCTCTCATGAGACCTGAGGAGGGGCACCCAGATAGGGTGCCCGGGGTAAGTTCAAAGGGGCTCCCCAAAATGGTGGCCCCTCCTCAGGAGAGGAGGGGCAGCATGAAGTAGTGCCCGTGGCAGGTTCCAAGGGGCACCACAAAGGGGTGGCCCCTGGTCTCATGAAGCTGAGGAGGGGCACCCCAAAGGGTACCTGGGGCAGGCTCCAAGGGGCTTCCCAAAATGGTTGTCCCACCTTGGGAGACGAGAGGCACCAAGAAGACCGTGCCAGGGCCAGGCTCCAAATGGCACCCCAAAAGGGTGTTCTGTCCTTGGCAGAGGAGGGGTACCATGAAGTTGTGCTGTCCGGGGCAGGCTCCAAGGGGCACCCTGAAAGGGTGGCCCCCCTCAGGAGAGGAGGGTCACCATGAAGATGTGCCTAAGGCAGGCTCCAAGGGTCACCCTGAAGGGGTGGACCCTCCTTGGGAGGAGAGGTCACACCAAAGGGCTGCCAGGGACAGGCTTCAAGAACACCCTGAAGGGGTACCCCTCCTCTCATAAAGCCCATGGAGTGGCACCCCAAAAAGGTGCCCAGGGCAGGCTCCAAGGGGCACCCCAAAAGGTTGGTTGGCCCCATCTCAGGATAAGAGGGTGACCCCAAAGGGGCACACAGGGAAGGCTCCCAGGAGCACCCAGAATGTGTGTCCCCTCCTCTCATGAGGCCCGAGGAGGGCCACTCCAAAGGGGTGTATGGGAAAGGCTTCAACAGGCACCCAAAAGGGATGGGCCCTCATCGGGAAGGAGGGGCACTCTGGAAGTGTGTCTGGAGCAGGCTTCAAACTGCATCCTGGAGTTACCCCTCCTCAGGATAGGAGGGGCACATTGAAGGGGTTCCCAGGACAGGCTTCAAGGGGAACCCTGAGGGGGTGGACCAGCTTTTGGAAAGGAGGGGCACCCCGAAGGGTTGCATGGAGCAGGCATCAAGGGGCACTGCGAAGTGATGGCACCTCCTCAGGACAGGAGATTCACCCTGAAGCGGTGCCTGGGGCAGCTCCAAAGGGCACATATTGAAGAGGAATGGTGTGGCCTTCATCATTCCAAAGTAGGTTTTAAGATCAGTCCTGAAGTACAATGCTGTCAGTGATAGGTAAATATCCATATGCCTACAAGGAAGACCTGTTAATAACTTCTATTATTCAAATTTATGCACCAAACCCCAAAGCCAATGATGAGGAAATTGAAGATTTTTATCAACATCTGCAGCCTGAAATTGACCAAACATGCAATCAGGATGTGTTACTTATCACTGGTGACTGGAATGCAAAAGTTGGAAACAAAAAAGAATCACTAGTAGTTGGCAAATTTGGTGACAGAAATAATGCTGGAAATTGCATGGTAGAATTTTGCAAGACCAATGACTTATTCATTGCAAATGCCTTTGGCCAACAACACAAACCGTGGCTGTACACGTGGACTTTGCCAGATTGAACACACAGGAAAGAGGGGAAGTTGCTCTACGAGATGGATTGACAAGGGGGCTGCGACAATGAGCTCAAGTATAGTAAGGATCACGGAGCTGGCGCGGGTATGGGCGGTGTTTCATTCTGCTGTGCATGGGGTTGCTATGAGTCAGAAACAACTCGGTGTCACATAACAACAACAACAAAATGTTTGAGAAGAAACACGTGGTCAAGGGAGGAACGCTGCGTGAGCAATTCCTGCCTGGAGCCCAAGCTTAAAAAGAAAAATGCTACAATGGAATGCTTGGGTCAGCTGGGGAGAACCATGTCTGGTGGCTTACTAGGGAATAGTTCTGTGTCTTGATAGACAAGGGGGCATCCTTGCTCTTCAGAGATCCCATTAGAAGATGGCGGTGGTGTAAACATCAGCCAAGGAGAGAGGGGGCCTCTAGGGGCTGGAACCTCAGTCCCACAACCACAGGAGCTGAATCTTGGCAGGAAGATGATCCTGAGGTCCAGAAAGGAACACAGCCTGGCCGACACTCAGACTGCAGCCTGGACACCCTGAGAAACTCCACGGCACCTGAGTGGAAGGCTCTGGGGTGATGGGTTATGAGTCCCCTCTTATTTTCCAATGTGTTAGCACAACCAAAAAGGTAGAGTGAGGCCGGGGTCCTGTAGGGCAGAATTGTTACAGCAGGTGAATGTGGGTGAAGGGACCCCCATGTCAGCAGGTCTAGCTAAGTTTCTCAGTGAAACTCTGGGCTAGCTGTTCTCATTCCCTACTCCTGCACTGAAAGCCACTTAGAGCACCACCCCCCTTTATGTCACAGCCTCTGGGTCAGGGGTCCAGGTGCTGTGGAGCTTCTCAGGGTGTCCAGGCTGCAGTCTGAATGTCATCCAGGCTGTGTTCCTTTCTGGACCTCGGGATCATCTTCCTGCCAAGATTCAGCTCCTGTGGTTGAGGGACTGAGGCTCCAGCCCCTAGAGGCCCCCTCTCTCCTTGGCTGACCTTCACACCACCAGCATCTTCTAATGGGGTGGGGGATCCTCACAGTCCATGGTCCACTAAGCACCCTTATGAGGGTGCCTGCACTTCAGTGACCCCCAGCATCACATTCTGAACCCAGGTCTCAAGGCTCCATAGGCCTGTCCAGTCACCCCTCAGGTGCCACGTTGAACATAATGCAAGTACTCAAACCACTATGGCTCAAATGGGATCTCTCACCCCATCCCACCCAGCCCCACTCAGACAGCCTGGCCTGTGAGTCCCCAAACACCCTTCCCACCATCGCTTTGCCCCTCCCCACTGTTCCAACCCCATGTGAAGCAGCCTTGCCTGTGTCTACCCCTCCATGACCCTTCTGGTGCCCCAAGACGCCTGTGTTAGTTTCCCAGGGACGTTACAACAAATTGGAACTCTGGTGGAACACTGGTTAAGCACATGGCTGCTAACCAGAAAGTTGTAGTTTTGCACCCCAAGCCACTCCATGGGAGAAAGATGAGGCAGTCTGCTTCCGTGACGATTGACAGACTTGGAAACTCTGTGGGCAGTTCCACTCTGTTCTCTAGGGGCACTGTGAGTCAAAACCAACTCCAAGGTACTGGGTTTGGCTTTTTAGCTACAACAAGGTACCATGAATCAGGGACCTAAAATGATATGTTCTGGAGGCAGAAGCCTGAATACTGGCATCAAGAGGGCTGCACCATCAAGTGGGGCCCTAAGGAAGAGGACTTCCCATCTCCTCCCACTTCTGGGGCTGTAGGCAATCCTTGTCTTGTTTCTGGTTTGGGGACACAATCAGGGTTGGGTAGTCTCTGTGGCCACAGGTGGCTGGGGGTGTGGGGTTGGGCTGGAAGGCTGAAGCCTTTAGGTCCTGTTCCCCCAATCTAAAGCCTGGCAGGAGGGTAATGGGGGAACTGAGGGTACTGAGGGCACTGTCCATGTGGAAGAACAGCTGGGCCTGGGGAGAGCACTTGGGCCAGGCTCAGGTGGCATCCTCCTAGGTGAGGAACCTCAGCCTAGACCCTGTGCCTGGGACCCCCACAACTTCCACCTTAGACCTTGATAGTGGCCACCAGTGTATTATCCTGCACCATCAGCAAGTCCTAGAGAACATTACTGATCTTTTCCAGTCCCTGCCCCAGGCCGGACCCAGCCCTGACCCAGCCAGCCAAGCCCACCCTAGCCCAGCTGAGCCCCACTCAGTGCCCCCCAGGCCCGCTAAGCCCCATCCAACCACTCCCAGCCACATTCAGTCACTCTTAGCCCTGCCCAAGCCCTACCCAACTACTCCTAGTCATGTCCAGTCACATCCAGCCACCACCCAGCTCTGCCCAGTCTCTCCCAGCCCCGCCCAGCAGTAGCCAGCCCATGCAGTCACGTCCCCACCATGCCCAATTGAGCCACAGTGCTTCCTCAGCCCCAGGTACCCTCTGATTAACTTCCTTTGTGGACTTGTCTAGCCTCAATATTTCATTTAAATAGATGTATACAACCCATGGTCTTTTGTGTCTGGCTTCTTTACCACAGAGCCATGTTTTCAAGGTTCCCACGTTGTGCGTGAATCAGACGTCCTTCCTTTTTATTGCTGAGTAAGGTTCCATTTGTAGAGCTCTCTTATGGCTAATCAAATGACTGGCTTCGAGCCCACCAGCAGTTCCAAGGAGAAAGACAAGACAGTTTCTCTTACAATATTCCTTTTGTGGACAGATCATATCTTGTTTACCCATTCCTCACCTCATGGACATTTGGGCCAGAAGAATCCGCACAGGGTGGTCGTGGGGGGAATGCAGACCCTGAGACAGGTTGAGCTGGGAACAGAGCTAAGGAGAGACCAAGGGTGGAGGCCAGTGTCAAGGTCGAAGGTGGGAGTTTGGGGGTCCCAGGCACAGAGTCTAGGCTGAGGGTCATCACCTAGGAGGATGCCACCTGTGTCTGGCCCATATGCTCTCCCCAGGTGCAGCTGTCCATCCACATGGACACACTTTGCTGATCACCAGGAGCTGAACCCTGACATATTTTTGGACAAAGTGAGGTGTTGATCAAAGCCCTCAGTGCCCCCATAACCCTCCTGCCAGGCTTTAGATTGGGGGAGCAGGACCTAAAGGCTTCAGTCTTCCAGCCAAACCCCACAACCCCAGCCACCTGTGGTCACAGAGACTGCCCAACTCTGATTGTCCCAATGGCTGGCCCAGCCACTGGGCTGTGCACGCACTCACCATGCTTTACCTTAAAGCCTTGGGGTCTGGCCTAGCCTCCTGGCCCTGCTTCTACCCAGCTCTGCTCACCACCCATAAGGGCCAGGCTGGGCCAAAAATGTTATGCCAAGTCCCACCACCCTCGCCTGAAGGGACCCTAACTAGCCTGGCCCTAACCAGGCTTCCACCTGCACTGACTGGTGAGGTACCTTGCAGGACACATTCATTATTTATTTTGCTTTGAGCAGAGGTTCCTTTTCCGGCTGTCATGCTGACAGTCAGTGCTCCCTGGGACAATTGACATGGGCCTGGAAGAGGCTGCCTGGACGGCAGTGAAGAGTAGGCATGAGGCCAGGTGACCAGGTGGGCCGGGTGGGTGCCAGACCTTCCCTTCCCCTCCAGCTTCAATCACTCCCCTGCTTCTTGGCCCAAACGTCTGCACCCAGAGCAGGGTCTGTACATAGCATATAGATGTTTGTTTAAAATAGAAAAAAAAAAAAAAAGTGAGGCCTGCTGAGTGCTGTGCAAGAGGGCGGAATGGCCACCATTGGGTCGAACTCCCACCAGACACCTTCCCGAAGGTCCAGGCTGTGGAAGGGTGAGCCTTGGATTAGGGGACAGAGGTGGGCCACAGAGGGTCATCTCCAATGCCCTGCTGCTACAGGTGGGAGACTGAGGCTGGAGCCACTCACCCTGCTCCTCTGCCCTCCAGCACAAGAGCAGCAGGAGCTGGGGCAGGTCCAAGTTGGGGTCACAGTGGGGTCTACCCTTATACCACTCACCCTGCCTGGGCAGCCCATCTTATCCCTCAGCTTTGCTGGCCCTGTGCCCTCCTGGTCCCTAGTGTGCCCACTCTGATATCTCCTTGAAGGTCCTGGGTGCTGATATCAACCCTTCCTGCCCAGCCTATTGGACCTAGTTTCCAAAGGGGGTGTGTGCTGGGCCATATCTGACTCAGGCTGGTGGTGAATGTGGGAGCACTTCCAAGAGGGGGAGATGATTTCCAGGTGAGATTGAAATTTAGGAAGAGGCCTCAAGGGCCACATGATAAGGGACACAGGTTGGAGCGATGGTGCCCCAAAACCATGAACAAGGCCAAGAATAGCCTACAGCTGCAGAAGTGTGAGGAGATGAGAAGGCCTCTTCTTTGGAGCCCCGGTTGAAGCAACCCTGTGGATGCCAGAATTCAGGCTTGTGCTTCCAGAGCCTGTGCTTTTAGGTCCCTGGTTTGTGGTATCTTTTTGTAGCCAAAAAGCCAAACCCAGTACCTTGGAGTTGGTTTTGACTCACAGGGCCCCTAGAAGGCCAAGTGGAACAATGCAAGGGTTTCCAAGTCTGTCAATCCTCACAGAAGCAGAATGCCTCATCTTTCTCCCGAGGAATGACTGGGGGTGCAAACCGACAACTTTCTGGTTAGCAGCCGAGTGTTTAACCAGTTGGCACCAGAGCTCCCCTTTGTTGTAGTGTCCCTGGGAAAATAACACAGACATCTTGGGGCACTAGAAGGGACATGGAGGGGTGGGCACAGGAATAGCTGCTTCACATGGGGTGGGGACAGTGGGAAGGAGCAGAGTGAGGGTGAGAAGGGTGTTGAGTGATTCACAGGCGAGGCTGACTGAGTGGGGTTGGGTGGGATGGGGCGACAGCTCCCACTTGAATGATAATGGTTTGGGTTCCTGTAACATGGCCACGTGAGGTGTAACTGGACAGGCCTTATGGAGCCGTGAGATCTATCTGCAGAATGTGATGCTGGGGGTCAGTGGGGTGCAGGCCCCATGAGGGTGCTGAGTAGACTAAGGACCATGAGCATCCCTCACCCCATGAAAGGCTGGTGGATGTGTGAGGGTCAGCCAAAGAGAAAGGGGGCCTCTAGGGCTAGGGCCTCAGTCCCGCAATCACAGGATCTGAATCTTGCCAGGAAGATGATCCCAAGGTCCAGAAAGGAACACAGCCTGGACGACACTCAGACTGCAGCCTGGACACCCTGAGAAGCTCCATGGCACCCAGACTCCTGATCCAGAGACTGTGCCATAAAGAGGGGTGATGCTCTAAGTGGCTTTCAGTGCAGGGGTAGGAAATGAGAACACGTAGCCCAGAGTTTCATTGAAAACCTTAGCTAGACGTGCTGACACTGTGGACCCTTCACCCACATTCACCTGCTGTTACACTTCTGCCCTCCAGGACCCCGGCCTCACTCTACCTTTCCTTTTGTGCTGACCCATTGGAAAGTAAGAGGGGACTCATGACCTTTCAGCCCAGAGCCTTTCACTTGTCTCTGAAGAGCAAGGACACCCCCATATTTATCAAGGACACAGAACTATTGCCTAGCAAGTCAACAGACTTCACTCTCCCCAGCTGACCCACATAGTCCATAGCAGCTTTTCTCTTTTTAAAGCCTTGGCTCTGGGCAGGAACTGCTCACCCCTTGTTACTTCATTGACAAAATGTTTCTTCTCAAATATGTTGTTGTTGTTAGGTTCCATCGAGTGTTTTCCATCTCATAGTGACCCTATGCATAGCAGAACGAAACACTGTCCCTTCTATGCCAGCTCCATGATCCTTGCTATACTTGTGCCCACCATCACAGCCGCCATGTCAATCCACCTCGTGGAAAACCTTCCCCTCTTTGCTTGACCTTCCTGTGTCTTCCTACTGGCGAAGTCCACATGTACAGCCAACGTTTGTGTTGTTGTGAAAGGTATTTGCAATGAATAAGTCATTGGTCTTGTAAAATTCTACCATGTAATTTCCAGAATTATTTCTGTCACTGAGGCCAAATTTTCCAGCTACTAGTTCTTTGTTTCCAACTTTTGCATTCCAGTCACCAGTGATAAGTAACACACCCTCATTGCATGTTCGGTCAATTTCAGACTGCAGAAGTTGATAATTTCTTTAATTTCCTCATCTTTGGCTTTGGTGGTTGGTGCATAAATTTGAATAATAGTAGTATTAACGGGTCTTCCTTGAGCAGGCCTGGGGAGGAAATAAAGGTCCATGATTACTCTGATAGTGAACCAGCCCTCGGATGGACTCTGGCAATGCCCACTCAGGGTGCACACTGGTGTGGTTATGGGCTCTTTGTAAGAACAAACAGGAAACCACAAGACATCATGACCAATAAGGGGCTGGTGAATTGCATCATGGGACATAAAGCAGGCACAGCCTGTCAGCCTGTCAGACATATATGTTGGTTTAGGAAAAAGCCCTTATGACACAGTGTTCTACGGAAGATGTGACATGAAGACCAAGTATCCTCTGACGGCTTGTGTAGGTTTCAGTGGATGCACTTATGCAGCTACTCAAGTGTCCTTTCCTTTTTGTCCCTGGTGACCTGGATATTCTTGAGGGTCCAGACCAGTCTCGATGGTTAGAGGCAGGGTGGATCCCCAGTGATGTTGGGGTGTCTTCTGCAACACACAAGGTCAGGAGGAACATGTTAGTTCCTCTCATCACTGGCCACGCTCACAGGGACCATACAGTTGGGATCATGGCTGTCGCATGTCTGCTCTGAGGGCACCTTTCCCAGTTAGCAACATGCCAGCAACCTGCTGAGGCTTTGAGGTCACCACAATGCCCTGTCCCCAACACTCTTTCCCAGTGATTTTCACTCCCACTGGTAAGTACGAAGGGGAGCCCTGTTGGCACATGGTTAAAGCACTCAGCTGCTAACAGAAAGGTCATTTATTCAGCCCACCAGCTGCTCTGAGGGAGAAAGATGTGGTAATCAGCTTCCATAAAGATTTGCAGCCTTGGGAATCCTATGCACTTCTGCTCTGTCCTCTCAGGACACTGTGGGTCGGCATAAACTTGATGGCAGTGGACTTGCTTTGGGATTTGCTTCCATCAAGATAACATTCTTGGATACCATCTGGGGCCATTTTTCTCTGTTGCCTAGGGGCTCTGTGAGTCAGAATTGACTTGATAGAAGTGGGTTTGGTTTGGACTTTGCTTCCATAAAGATGACAGCCTTGGAAACCACATGGGACAATTCCACTCTGTCCTCTAGGACAGCAGAATCAACTCCATGGCAGTGGGTTTGATGTGCGCTTGGGTTCCATAAAAATGACAGCCTTGGAAACCTTCTGGATTTCTTCTACTCTGTCCTCCTGGGGGCACTGTGAGTCAGCATGGACTTAGTGGCAGTGTGTTTGCTTCTACACCGGTGGCTGCAACGTGGCCAATTTGTGGTTATTTCCTCTTCCTGCACCTATCAGCCGGCATTGTCCTCTCATGAGGAGTCCTTCCTCTTTTACATTCTTTTATTATTATTATTATTATTGGGATTTGGGTGAAGATTTACAGAGTAAATTCACTTTTCATACAGCAGTTCACATATACTTT
>NW_006922266.1:40024-58086 GCF_000298275.1 Orycteropus afer afer | reverse complement strand
GGGGTCCAAGATTATCTTCTGTGTCTGTGTTAATTGGTTTCCCTTTTCTTTGTTGAAGAGGGTCTGTGCAATCCTTCTGCCTAGTCCACCATCTTGCCCCGCCCCCTCTCGTCCTTCCTCTTTTAAAAAACTATCACCATGCATGGTTGGTTTTCTTGTCAACCAATATGTTTTCATTCATTGCTGTCCATTTTTAATGCCAACTTGTTACACACCAGGCCAGCATGAGCCCCACCAAGGTGGCATATGTGTTCTTTTGGCTTTGTCTCCAACTTTTTTTGAGCACTTCCTTACTTTCTGGTTCAGCAAGCCTTCTAGGCTGGCTATATACTTTCCTGCAATTAGCCACTTCTCCAAGGAATCCAAAATCAGCAGGTCAGAAGACTGTGGCTCTGCTGGCTTATGTCTCAGGGAGTGGAGGTCACACAGGGTCCAGAGAGAGTTACCTGTGTCAGAACTTCAGTTTATACCATGGATGCAGGGCACACCTCCAAGGAAACTCCTCTTTCCACTGATTGTCTATTCATGTCAGATCACAAAATGATAGGTGATTACATAATGTCAGCCAAGCCACTGAGACATCTTGTTAACCCCTACAACACAGCAGGGAAATAATCTCAGGGTAAAAATCACTAAGAGGCACAAAGATGCTCACTACCCCATTGTAATTGGACAAAACCCTGGGATCATCTCTTCCCTTGTCCATGGGAGAGTCCTGGGGCATCCACAGACAGGACAGAAGCAACTGGTTCCCAGATAGGGTGTGTCTGAAATTAAGTGTAAAACAACCAAACAAGCTGAAGAAATATATACATCAGTGTATTAACTTCCTGAAGCTGTTCCAACAAATTGCCTCTAACTTGGTGGCCTCAACAGCAGAAATTTATTGTCTCTCTCAGTTGTGGAACCCAGAAATCTGAGATCAAGGAGTTGACAGAGCCGACATCCCCCAAAGGCCCTAGGGGAGGGTCCTTTCTCATCTCTTTCAGCTTCTGGTGGCCCACACAGTTTCTTGGCTTGTGGCCATATCACTCCCGTCTCTCTCTCCATCTTCATGTGGACTTCTTCTCTGTGTCTATGTCTCTCCTCTGTCTCATATAAGGACATGGGTCATTGGATTCAGGGCCCAGTTGGGTAATCTAGGATGATCTCATCTGGAGATACTTAATTATGTCTGCAAAGACCATATGTCCAAATAAGTTCCCATTTAGTCTTTTTTTCCATTTAAGGTAACATTCAAAGGGTTGAAGTATTAGGGTATGGATATATCTTTTGACGCCATCTCTCAACCCAGTACAATCAATATTTGTCATCCTGGGTCTATGTTTGTATATGCCTGAAGAAAGACTCAAGGGACCACTCTGTGCTGGCCTCGGACAAGTAGATATTTAATTTTCACTTTCTGTACATATGCAGTGTTGGAATGTTCTTCCATATTTTGTAGTAATGGTTGTGAAGTAGTGAGAGTAAAATTAATGCTCATCAATGGTATTAGTCAGGGTTATCCAGAGAACAGGTAGATGGATGGAAGGATGGATGGATGGATGGATGGATGGATAAATAGACAGATAGATAGACAGATCCATAGACACATAGAGAGACAGATAGATAAATAGACACATGTATAGACACATGGATAGATGGATAGATGGATAGATGAATGGATAGACAGATATGTAGGTAGGCAATAGAAAGACAGATGATAAATTAGATAGATAGACAGACAGACAGACACACAGATAGGTAGATAGATAGGGATTGATTTTCAGGAATAACTTTAAATGGGTCTGAGAGCTGGGACACCCTAAATCCACAAATCAGGAAAGCTGAAAACATCACAGAATCTTCACATTCCAGGCTTGAGGCAGAATTACACACCCCCAAAACCTCCATTTTTGCTCATAGACACTTCAACTGATTGAATGAAGACCACTCAAATTATTTTAGTAATCTTTACTGAACATAAACTGATTGAAAATATTAATAATTTCTAAACACCTTTATAGCAATGTCTGGACCAGTGATTGACTAAACAACTGAGCACCAGAGCCTAGCCAAGGTGACACAAAATTCACCATGCCATCAACTCGACGGCACATAACAACAACACGTGTATCATTCAGAACCATGTAAATCATGTTATTGTTCAAATCTATAGTAAAACAAGTATTCATCAACTTACATTTTAGCAGTAAATGGTTAAAATGTACAATTCAGATCAAAGGAAGTGAATCGCACATTGAATTCCACTAACACCAAGATATATGAAATAAGTTTTGTAAATCAAGTGAAAATGCTTTAAGATGTAAATGTCTTACAAACGCGTGTATCAGAGTGGCCAGAATAACGCTGTGTTTACTCATTCAGAGAATATATATGCAACTTTGTCAAATGGATATATTAAGTTTCTGTTGAAAACTTAGAGAAAATATGGGGCTTTCAAATTAATTTAGCAAGTTCAACTGGAAAACCCATGTTTAATCTAGGTGAAGTGAACACACTTTGCTTTCTACTGAAACCAAAGCATAAAGAAGTTTCTCATGTCTAAATCAAGGATAGTTTCAGAAAATTGCAATGTCCTCCTCTTTTAAAAGTATCTGAAAGGGAGTTACCCCACTTTGTTAACCTAATCAGAGAATGTACATGTATCATTCGGAACCATGTAAATCATGTTACTGTTCAAAAACTGTAGCAAAACAAATATTCGTCAAAATACATTTTAGCAGCGAATGGTGAAAATGTACAATTTACATCAAAAGAATTGAATCTAACATTGCATTCAACTACAACAAAGATATGTGAAATGCTCAGGTTTTGTAAACCAGGTGAAAATACTGCAAGGAGTAAATCTCTTACAAACGCATATATTATAGTGGCAGCAACAATACATTGTTAACTCAATCAGAGAATCTATATGTAACTTTGTAAATTGTGTATATTAATTTTCTATTGAAAACTTAGGAAACCATATGGTGCCTTCAATTTACCTTAGCAAATGCAACTGGAAAACACATGTTTAATCTAGGTGAAGTGAATCACACTTTGCTTCCTACTTCAACCAAAGTGTAAAGAAGATTTCATGTCGAAATCAAGGATAAAGTACCTGAAAAGGAGTTACAACACTTTGTTAACGTAATCAGAGAATGGACGTGTACGATTTAGAACCATGTAAATGACGTTACTGTTCAAAAACTATAGCAAAACTAGTATTCATCAACCTACATTTTAGCAGAGAATTGTTAAAATGTCCAATTTACGTCAAAAGAATTGAATCACTCATTGCATTCAACTAACACAAAGATGTGTTAAAATTTACGTTTTGTAAAAATAGTTAAAATGCTGTAAGGTGTAAATCACTTACAAACACATGTATCAGATTGGCCGCAGCAACATTTGTTAACTCAATCTGATAAACTATATGTAACTCTGTCAAACATGTATATCAAGTTTCTGTTGACAAAGTAATAAAAATAAGATGCCTTCAATTCACCTTAGCAAGGGCAACTGGAAAACACATGTTTAATCTAGGTGAAGTGAGTCAGACTTCGCTTTCTACTGAAACCAAAGTATAAAGAATTTTCTCATGTCTAAATCAAGGATAGTTTCAGGAAATTGCAATATCCTCCTCTTTTAAAAGTACCTGAAAGGGAGTTACCCCACTTCGTTAATCTAATCAATGAAAGTGTGTGTATCATTCGGAACCATTTATATCATGTTACTGTTCAAAAACTCTAGGAAAATAAGTATTTGTCAACTTACAATTTAGCAGGGAATGGTGAAAATGTACAATTTACATCAAAGAATTGAATCGAACATTGCATTCAACGACGACAAATATATGTGAAATGCTCAGGTTTTGTAAACCAGGTGAAAATGCTGCAAGGAGTAAATCCCTTACAAACACATGTATCATAGTGGCAGCCACAATACTTTGTTAACTCAATCAGAGACTGTATATGTAACTTTCTAAATTGTGTATATTAATTTTCTATTAAAAACTTATACAAACATGGTGCCTTCAATTTACCTTAGCACGTTCAAATGGAAAACACATGTTTAATCTAGGTGAAGTGAGTCACACTTTGCTTTCTACTGAAACCAAAGCATAAAGAAGTTTCTTATGTCTAAATCAAGGATAGTCAGAAAATTGCCATGTCCTCCTCTTTTAAAAGTACCTGAAAGGGAGTTACCCCACTTTGTTAACCTAATTAGAGAATGTACGTGTATCATTCAGAACCATGTAAATCATGTTACTGTTAAAAAACTCTAGCAAAACAAGTATTCATCAACATACATTTTAGCAGCGAATGGAGAAAACGTACAATTTACATAAAAATAATTTAATATAACATTGCATTCAACTACAACAAAGATACGTGAGATGCTCAGGTTTTGTAAACCAGGTGAAAATGCTGCAAGGAGTAAATCTCTTACAATCGCATGTATTATAGTGGCAGCAACAATACATTGTTAACTCAATCAGAGAATCTATATGTAACTCTCTAAATTGTGTATATTAATTTCCTATTAAAAACTTAGAAAAACATATGGTGCCTTCCATTTACCTTAGCAAGTGCAACTGGAAAACACATGTTTAATCTAGGTGAAGTGAATCACACTTTGCTTCCTACTTCAACCAATGTACAAAGAAGATTTCATGTCGAAATCAAGGATAAAGTACCTGAAAGGGAGTTACAACACTTTGTTAACGTAATCAGAGAATGGACGTGTATGATTTAGAACCGTGTAAATGACATTACTGTTCAAAAACTATAGCAAAACTAGTATTCGTCAGCCAACATTTTAGCAGGGAATTGTTAAAATGTGCAATTTACCTCAAAAGAATTGAATCGCACATTGCATTCAACTAACACAAAGATATGTTAAAATTTACATTTTGTAAAAATAGTTAAAATGCTGTAAGGTGTAAATCACTTACAAACACATGTATCAGATTGGCCGCAACAACATGTGTTAGCTCAATCCGTTAAAGTGTATGTAACTGTGTCAAACGTGTATGTCAAGTTTCTGTTGAAAAAAGTCATAAAACTACGATGAGTTCAATTCACCTTAGCAAGTGCAACTGGAAAACACATGTTTAATCTAGATGAAGTGAATCACTCTTTTCTTTCTACTGAAACCAAAGTATAAAGAAGATTCTCATGTCTAAATCAAGGATACTTCAGGAAATTTCAATGTCTACCTCTTTTGAAAGTACCTGAAAGGGAGTTACCCCACTTTGTTAATCTAATCAGAGAATGTATGTGTATCATTCGGAACCATGTATATCATGTTACTGTTTAAATAATCTAGCAAAACAAGTATTCATCAACTTCCATTTTAGCAGGGAATGATGAAAATGTACAATTTACATTAAAACAATTGAATCGAGCATCACATTCAACTACGACAAAGATATGTGAAATGCTCAGGTTTTGTAAACCAGGTGAAAATGCTGCAAGGTGTAAATCCCTTACAAACGCATGTATCATAGTGGCAGCCACAATACTTTGTTAACTCAATCAGAGAATGTATATGTAACTTTCTAAATTATGTATATTAATTTTCTATTTAATACTTATAAGAATATGGTGCCTTAAATTTACCTTAGCAAGTGCAACTGGAAAACACATGTTTAATCTAGGTGAATCACACTTTGCTTTCTACTGAAACCAAAGTATAAAGAATTTTCTCATGTTGAAATCAAGGAAAAAGTACCTGAGAGGCACTCAGATAATCACGTGAGCATAAACGCTCATCATAGAACCGTCCACAGATTTCAAAAGAACCAAACTTTCCAAATGTCTGTCCAGAAATGATGAAGTCACCCCAATACAGCATACCTATGATACCTTTCACTCATCGAAAGGAATTTCCGAGTAACACACGGTCCACATTGATGAGCATTAAAAATATCGATGACTAAATGACAGGTGTCAGACACGAAAAGCCATCTACCATAGGATGCCATTTAAGTGAAAAATCCAGAGTGGGTATATCCACCCACACACACAGTGACGTATGGGTATACAGGGGCTGCAGGGGGCATAGGGGAGACAGGGAAGTTCTTGACTACCAAGGATCAGTCTGGGCCCATGGCCTTGCTCTGCTAGTAGACCTGCCGTTGGCTGACAACCTTCTGATGGTAGTTGAAGGCAACAAACGGTATAGTTGACAATCATTCAAACAAGGGAACTCATTGTATGTCAGATTGAAACCCAGTTTTGGGCTCAACAATCAAGGAAATTTAAAACAGAAAAGTCAATGGAAGCTGCACTTGGAGTAAATGCAAAGTTAATGACAAACCCGATATTGAGATACAAGACTCATAGCTCCCGTCTCAGGTCAGGGAAAAACAAATCATGTGCTAAATCTCAGTGTAGTTTACACGGATGCTGAAGGAGGAGCTGGGGTTACCTCTACCTCTGCCTCTAGAGCAGTGTAATGGTTCTGTAGTGCTGCTCTAATACAATACCAAAAGGGAATAATTTGACAAACAGGAATCTGTCCTCTCACAATTTTGAGACAAGAAGTTGTCGAACTTGAAAGTGCTAGCTAGGGGATGGGCGAAGGATTCTCGATCTTGGGCTTCATTTCTGCCTCCTGTTCCTGGTCCACACGAGCTAGAGGCATCTCCTATGGCAAGCAGCTGCTGGTAGCTCAGGTTGACGAGCACAAGGTCTGCAGGGAAAGCCGGACCATCCCTTTGTCAACATGCAACGCAGCAGACCTCGGGTTCAGGTAAAAAAATAAAAATGTCTCCGATCCACTGTTTCTCTGGATGCGGGACAGAGAACGGTTATAGTCTGAAACAGCAACAAGAACCACCAGACATGTCAGGGGATGTGACTCAGACTGGGAAGCCCAGGCTTCAGTGAATGTGGCAGGAGACACACAACTGCTTCCAGCAGTAACCAATTCTCCATTTCATGAGCAGTATTTGAGGTTGGAGAAGGGTGTGCAATATCGGGCACCTCCAATCTTTTGGTTTACCACATGGTCACGGTCAATACCTCTATGATTAACAAAAGCCCAGTGAGACCTCAGGCCAAAAGCCGTCATAGAGGTGAGAGAACAAAGGTTTAGCGACTTCAACGGCTCCTGAAAGCTAACTACTGCAGGACCGACAACCACCTGACACCAAGGCTCTGTAAATAAGATATATCAGAATATCAACAGTGGCCTCTAGGGAATAAAAATGGTGTACAACTCACAGGTAAGGATGTGTGGGTCTGGAAACAAGTGTGAATGTATCAAGCCAACTGACAGATGAGACATCTAGCGTCCAGAGTGAATGCACTAAAGAAAGTAGGCCAAATGCAAGAGGAGGCAATGGTGAACAAAAATTGACAGAGGTCCAAAGGGTTTCCCATCTGATAGTCAAGGAAGTATTGGAAGAAACATATGGCTCGAGGCCAAGGCTGGAGAGGGGGGTCGTGTAGAGGAAAGGGTTTTGAGTGATGATTCCTTAGGGTTGGAAGAGGGTCCTTAAAGGGAGAAAACCCTAGGAGGGATCTCAGTGGGGTCTCCAGGGACTCGCCTCTGACCCAGAGAACTCTCTGGCCACCTGGGGTTCTGCGATTTGAGACCCCTCCAAACATGCACTCAGCCTAAGACTGGGCCTAGCCTTCGTGAACTCTTCCTAAGGGGAGAAGGAGGCATGACTGCCGTCCCCCAGCTCCTTGTCTATCTCCAGTCTGAAGTCCTGCAGATACAGTGAGCAGCGGCCATCTCTGGAGGTATCCAGAGCCCTTTGAGTTTGAGGTCTCCTCTTGCTGCCTATCTGATCCTGACACCAGATTGGCCATCAGAGGCGGTTTCAGTTCTCTGTCCATCACCGTGTGCGGGGTGTTCGGTGTCCAACATGACATTCTGCTTTATGGGTTAACTGGAGGCTGTTCTCAGAACCCTACTCACATGGCCGTATCAGGAGCAGGAAATTGTGCACCCTCTAAGACTCACAGGTGGAAAAGAAATACCCACTGGGAGGAAATGATCATTATGGCCAGCATGAGATAAAGGCCGGACAATCCAAACCTCGAAAAGTCCACTCAGTCATGGCTAAACACATTCTACCAGCCCTCTCCTATCTCAAAGTGCACAGGGAAGGGGAGAGCTTAATCAGAGAGGAGGAGATCCTGGGACAAAGGCTCAAGATGTCTACCTCTGACACCTGACAAACTAGGGTTATCCATGGCCAGTCACAGACAGAGGCCTGCACCGCCGAAGCTGGTCATGGAGGCAAACAAATTCCCAGTGAAGATGCCAGCTCAGCATGAGAGAGTCCCTACCCTGAAGTGTGGGAGTCAATTGGAACCTCTGGTAGAAACTTAGGTCCCAGAATCATAGGTGACCCAGTCAGCTGGAATGGAGCTTTGAACCAGATCCTTACTTGGTCCACACCCTGATGCTCAGCCCAAAATACACCCAACTGGATCAACTTCTCCCAGTCAGTTGCAAAATCCTGGTCATGACCAGCAGAATGAACCAATGATGGGGAGACATTATGAGGATGAAGCCATGGAATGCCCTCAAGAACTACTAGCTACCAGGCAGCAAAACTGTCATCATCTTCATTGGCACCTACCCCTACTGAGTCTTTATCGATCACATGACACCCTCCTTTCCGATCCACTATGTTAGTCCCAAGGTGACCCTGCCTCATCAGTGGAATATTTGGCCTCGTCACTTCTATCCTCCCTTCCTCCCGGCCCGTCATCTGGTGTCCCATGAGGACAAGGTCTGGTGTAGCCATGAGGAGTGGTTTGGGGCTGCCTAGGAGGGATCATAGTGGTGGCCTGCCCTGGCTCACACTGACGCAGGACACCTCGTGGTAGCTTCAACTTCCTTTTGGCGGATTGTGGCCAGAGCCTTCGGGGTGAGGGTGGAGCCGCCTCTGAAACAACTTGAAAGTGTCCAACTCGTGAATTCCAGAGAAAACAGGGATACGTGGTGGTTCACCAAATGCCTTCAGTGAAATGAGCCAGGCCATGAGCCGCCAGCACCTGCTTGCCCAGTGACCCCTGTCCCAAGTTCTATTGGTCTCCATTGTCAAGGAATTGACATCATACTCTGCATACCGGACTTGTGCCCTCCCCTGATGGAAATCAAAGCTAAAAATCCAACTGGGTTGCCAAATTCACAGCTCTCACAGCATCACATCCATGCCCGGACACAGTGACAGTAATCCACCCCTGTCCACAGGAGCCGGAGAAGGACTCGGTTCAGCCAGGTCCACAGCTTTCAGGACACTGAGATGGCTTCACACATGGATCCTCCATCTTCACCAGTTTATCACCCTGGACAAGTCAACGAGGGTCTCTGGGTCACTCAACTGAAACTTGGTGGAGCAGCATAGCCTCTGAGACATAGGTTTCCACAGGGGTTAGGTATATTAAAGGTTGTTGTTGTTGTTGGGGACTCTCATTACCCACTCCTTGACATCCCTCGCCCTATTACCTTCTCTCTCATTACACAGGGTCTCATCACTTCTCTCTCTATCTCTTAACTCACAACACCAGTGCTACCTTCTGACCCCCTGACTCCTTTCACCTGCACCTGGGAGTTCTCCAGCCCTTTACCGCCTCTTCACCTCCCATCACTTTCCTGCTTCTTGATCTCACCAACACATATTCCTTATACTTGAATTCTCTTCTCAGTTGTCCTTTCACCTCTGCCAATTTTCACGACCACAGGCACTCAGACAAACATGTGGCCACAAATGCTCATCACAGAACCATCCACAGAAGTCAAAAGAAGCAAACATTCCAAATGTCTGTCCGGAAATGATGAAGTCAACCCAATACGGCATACATACGATACCTTTCACTCATCGAAAGGAATTTCCGAGTAACACAAGGTCCACATTGATGAGCATCAAAAATGTCGATGACTAAATAACAGGTATCAGATACTAAAAGCCATGTACCATAGGATGCAATTTAAATGAAAAATCCAGAGTGGGTAAATCCACCGACACACACAGTGAACTATGGGTATACCAGGGCTGCAGGGGGCATAGGGGAGAGAGGGAAGTTCTTGACTACCAAGGTTCTGTCTGGCCCGATGGCCTTACTCTGCTAGTAGACCTGCTGTTGGCTGCAAAGCTTCTGATGGTAGTTAAAGGCAACAAACGGTATAGTTGACAATCATTCAAACAAGGGATCTCATTGTATGTCAGATCGACACCCAGGATTGGACTCAACAATCAAGGAAACTTAAAACAGAAAAGTCAATGTAAGCTGCACTTGAAGTAAATGTGCAGTCAATGACAAACTAGATATCGTGACACAAGACTCATAGCTCCCGTCTCAGTTCAGGAAAAGGAACGCCATATGCTCAAGCTCAGGGTAGCTCACACGAATACTGAAGGTGGTTCTGGGGCTGCCTCTGCCACTGCCTCAGCCTCTTGAGCAGTGTATTGGTTCTGTAGTGCTGCTCTAAGACAAATACCAAAAGGCAATAGTTTGACAAACAGGAATCTGTCCTCTCACAATCTTTGAGACAAGAAGAAGTCCAAGTTGAAAGTGTTAGCTAGGGACTGGGCGAAGGCTTCTTGATCTTGGGCTTCAGTTCTGCCTCCTGTTCCAGGTCCACATGAGCTAGAGGCATCTCCTATGGAAGGCAACTGCTGGCATCTCAGTTTGATGAGCACGAGGTCTGCAGGGAAAGAGGGACCATCCCATTGTGAACAGGCAATACAACCGACCTCGGGTTCAGGTAAAAAGGAAAATGTTTCCAATCCACTGTTTCTCTGGATGTGGGACAGAGAAGGGTCATAGTCTGAAACAGCAACAAGAACCACTAGACATGTCGGGGATGTGGCTCAGACTGGGAAGCACAGGCTTCAGTGAATGTGGCAGGAGACACACAACTGCTTCAAGCACTAACCAATTCTCCATTTATTGAGCAGTATTTGAGGCTGGAGAAGAACTTCCAATATTGGGCACCTCTGATCTTTTGGTTTAACACATGGTCACGGTCAATACCTGTAGGACTAATAAAAGCCCAGGGAGACCTCAGGCCACAAGCCCTCGTAGAGGTGAGAGAACAAAGGTTTAGTGACATCAACGGCTCCTGAAAGCTAACTACGGCAGGACTGACAACCACCTACCACCAAGGCTCTGTGTATAAGATATATCAGAATATCAACAGTGGCCTCTGGGGAATAAAAATGGCGTCCACATCACAGGTCACGATGTGTGTGTCTGGACACAAGTGTGAATGGACTGTCAAGCCAACTGCAAGATGAGACATCTAGCATTCAGAGTGAACACACTAAAGAGAGTAGGCCAAATGCAAGAGCAGGCAATGTTGAACAAAAAGGGAAAGACGTCCAAAGGGCTTCCCCTCTGATAGTCAAGTAAGTATTGGAAGAAACAAATGGAATGGGGCCAAAGCTGCAGTGGGGAGTCGAGTAGAGGAAAGGGTTTGGAGATAGGATTCCTTAGTGTTGGAAGAGGGTCCTTAAAGGGAGAAAACCCTAGCATGGGTCTCAGTGGGGTCTCCAGGGAGTTTCCTGTGACCCAGGACACTCTCTGGCCACCTGGGGTTGCTGAGATTTGAGACCTCTCCAAACATGCACTCACCCAATGCCTGGGCCTAGCCTTCTTGAACTCATTCACAGGGGAGAAGGAGGCACAACTACCGTCCCCCAGCTCCTTGTCTATCTCCTGTCCAAAGTCCTGCAGATACAGTGAGCAGCGGCCATCTCTGGAGGTATCCAGGGACCTTTGAGTTTGAGGCCTCCCCTTGCTGCCTATCCGATCCTGAAACCAGATTGGCCATCAGAGGAGGTTTCAGTTCCCTGTCTGTCACCATATGCTGGGTGTTGGGTGTGAACCTTGACATTCTGCTTTATGGGTTAAATGTTAGCGGTTCTCAGAAGACTACTCACATGGCCTTCTCAGAAGCAGGAAAGGGTGCACTCTCTTAGATGCACAGCTGGAAAGAAAAGACCCACTGGGAGGAAATGATCATTATAGCCAGCATGAGACAAAGGCCGGATACTACAAAACTCGAAAAGTCCACTCAGTCGTGGCTAAACACATTCTACCAGCCCTCTCCTATCTCAAAGTGCACACGGAAGGGGAGAGCTTAATCCGAGAGGAGGAGTTCCTGGGACAAAGGCTCAAGATATCTACCTCTGACACCTGAAGAACCAGGGTCATCCACGGCCAGTCACTGACAGAGGCCTGAGCTGCAGTGGCTGGTTATGGTGGCCAACAAACTCCCAGTGAAGGTGCCAGCTCAGCCTGAGATAGCCCCTACCCTGAAGTGTGGGAGTCAATTGGAACCTCTGGTAGAAACTTAGGTCCCAGCATCCTAGGTGACCAAGTCGGCTGGAATGGAGCTTTGATCCAGATCCTTACTTGGTTCACACCCTGATGCTCAACCCTCAATACTCCCAAACGGATCAACTACTCCCAGTCAGTTGCAAAGTCCTGGTCATGACAAGCAGAATGAACTGAAGATGGGGAGACATCATGAGGATGGAGCCATGGAATTCCCTCAACAACTACTAGCTAGGACACAGCACCACTGCCATCATCTTCATCGGCACCTACCCCTACCAACTCTTTATCGATCACCTGGCACCTTTCTTCCCGATCCCCTCTGTTAGTCCCAAGGTGAGCCTTCCTCATCGTCAGAACATTAGGCCTCATCACTTCTGTCCTCCCTTCCTCCCGAACTCTCACCTGATGTCCCACGAGGACAAGGTCAAGTGTAGCCACAAGGACTGGTTTGGGGCTGCCTAGGAGGGATCAGAGTGGTAGCCTGGCCTGGCTCACACTGACTCTGGACACCTCGTGGTACCTTCAATTTCCTTCTGGCAGATGGTGACAGAGTGTTCAGGGGTGAAGGTGGAGCCGTCTTCTGAATCAACTTCAAAGGGTCCAACTCATGAAATCCAGAGAAAACAGGGATATATGGTGGTTCACCAGGTGCCTTCAGTGAAATGAGCCAGGCCGTGAGCCACCAGCACCTGGTTGCCCGGTGACCCGTGTTCCAAGTTCTATTGGTCTCCATTGTCAAGAAAGTGACATCGTAGCCTGCAAACCTGACTTTTGCCCTCTTCTGATGGAAATCAACGCTAAAAATCCCACTGGGTTGCCAAATTCACAGCTCTCACAGCATCACATCCATACCTGGACACAGTGACAGCAATTCACCCCAGTCCACAGGAGCCGGAGAAGGCCTGGGTTCAGCCAGGTCTACAGCTATCAGGACACTGAGATGGCTTCACACATGGAACCTCCATCTTCAAAATTTTATCACCCTGGACAAGTGAACGAGGGTCTCTCGGCCACTCAAGTGAAACTTGGTGGAGCAGCATAACTTCTGAGACATAGGATTCCGCAGGGGTTAGGTATATAAAAGGTTGTTGTTGGGGACTCTCATTACCCACTCCTTGTCATCCCTCACCCTATTACCTTCTCTCTCATTACACAGGGTCTCATCACTTCTCTCTCTACCTCCTAACTCACAACACCAGTGTGACCTCCTGACCCTCCTGACTCCTTTCACCTGCACCTGGGACTTCTCCAGTCCTTTCCCGCCTCTTCACCTCCCATCACTTTCCTGCTTCTTGATCTCACCCAACACACATTTCTTATATTTGAATTCTCTTCTCAGTTGTCCTTTCACCTCTGCCAATTTTCACAACCACAGGCACTCAGACAAACACGTGGGCACAAATGCTCCTCACAGAACCATCCACAGAAGTCAAAAGAAGCAAACATTGCAAATGTCTGTCCAGAAATGATGAAATCAACCCAACAGAGCATACCTATGATACCTTTCACTCATTGAAAGGAATTTCTGAGTAAAACACGGTCCACATTGATGAGCATCAAAAATATCGATGACTAAATGACAGGTGTCAGACACTAAGAGCCATCTACCATAGGATGCCATTTAAATGAAAAATCCAGAGTAGGTACATCTACCCACACACACAGTGACGTATGGGTATACAGGGGCTATAGGGGGATTAGGGGAGAGAGGGAAGTTCTTGACTACCAAGGATCTGTCTGGGCCGATGGCCTTGCTCTGCTAGTAGACCTGCCGTTGTCTGCCAACCTTCTGATGGTAGTTCAAGGCAACAAACGGTATAGTTGACAATCATTCAAACAAGGGAACTCATTGTATGTCAGATCGAAACCCAGTATTGGACTCAACAATCAAGGAAACTTCAAACAGAAAAGTCAATGGAAGCTACACTTGGAGTAAACACAAAGTCAATGACAAACCCGATATTGAGATACAAGCAAGGGTCATAGCTCCTATCTCAGGTCAGGGAAAGGCACATCATGTGCTAAATCTCAGTGTAGTTTACACGGATGCTGAAGGAGGAGCTGGGGTTGCCTCTGCCTCTGCCTCTAGAGCAGTGTAATGGTTCTGTAGTGCTGCTCTAAGACAAATACCGAAAGGGAATAGTTTGACAAACAGGAATCTGTCCTCTCACAATTTTGAGAAAAGTAGTCCAACTTGAAAGGGCTAGCTAGGGGATGGGCGAAGGCTTCTCGATCGTGGGCTTCAGTTCTGCCTCCTGTTCCTGGTCCACACGAGCTAGAGGCATCTCCTATGCAGGCAGCTGCTGGCAGCTCAGGTTGATGAGCACAAGGTCTGCAGGGAAAGCCGGACCATCCCTTTGTCAACAGGCAACACAGCAGACCTCGGGTTCAGGTAAAAAAATAAAAAATGTTTCCGATCCACTGTTTCTCTGGATGTGGGACAGAGAAGGGTCATAGTCTGAAACAGCAACCAGAACCACCAGACATGTCGGGGGATTTGGCTCAGACTGGGAAGCCCAGGCTTCAGTGAATGTGGCAGGAGACACACAACTGCTTCCAGCAGTAACTGATTCTCCATTTATTGAGCAGTATTTGAGGCTGGAGAAGAACTTCCAATAGTGGGCACCTCCGATCTTTTGGTTTAACACATGGTCACGGTCAATACCTGTAGGACTAATAAAAGCCCAGTGAGACCTCAGGCCAAAAGCCCTCGTCGAGGTGATAGAACAAACGTTTCGTGATGTCAACAGCTCCGGAAAGTTAACTACGGCAGGACCGACAACCACCTGACACCAAGGCTCTGTAAATAAGATATATCAGAATATCAAAAGTGACCTCTAGGGAATAAAAATGGTGTCCTCCTCACATGTCAGGATGTGTGGGTCCGGAAACAAGTGTTAATGTATCAAGCCAACTGCCAGATGAGACATCTAGCGTCCAGAGCACTAAAGAGAGTTGGCCAAATGAAAGAGTAGGCAATGCTGAGCAACAACGGAAAGACGTCCAAAGGGCTTTCCCTCCAATAGTCACGGGAATATTGGAAGAAACACATGGCACAGGGCCAAGGCTGGAGTGGTGGTTCGAGTAGAGGAAAGGGTTTCGAGATAGGATTCCTTAGGGTTGGAAGAGGGTCCTTAAAGGGAGAAAACATTAGAAGGGATCTCAGTGGGGCCCAGGGATTTTCCTCTGACCGAGGACACTCTCTGGCCACCTGGCGTTGCTGCGATTTGAGAGCCCTCTGAACATACACTCACCCTAAGCCTGGGCCGAGCCTTCGTGAACTCTTCCTCAGGGGAGAAGGAGGCACGACTGCCATCTCCCAGCTCCTTGTCTATCTTCTGCCTGAAGTCCTGCAGATAAAGTGAGCAGCGGCCATCTCTGGAGGTATCCAGGGCCCTTTGAGTTTGAGTCCTCCCCTTGCTGCCTATCTGATCCTGATACCAGATTATCCATCAGAGGAGGTTTCAGTTCCCTGTCTGTCACCATGTCCTGGGTGTTGGGTGTGCAACATGACATTCTGCTTTATGGGTTAACTGCTAGCTGTTCTCAGAACTCTTCTCACATGGCCTTCTCAGGAGCAGGAAATTGTGCACCCTCTTAGATGCACAGGTATAAAAGATGACCCACTGGGAGGAAATGATCATTATGGCTGGTATGAGAAAAAGGCCGTACAATCAAAACCTCATAAAGTCCACTCAGTTGTGGCTAAACACATTCTACCCGCCCTCTCCCATCTCAAAGTGCACAGGGCAGGGGAGAGCTTAAGCAGAGAGGAGGAGGTCCTGGGACAAGGGCTCAAGATGTCTACCTCTGACACCTGACAATCCAGGGTCATCCACGGCCAGTCACTGACAGAGGCCTGCACCGCAGAGACTGGTCATGGAGGCAAACAAATTCCCAATGAAGGTGCCAACTCAGTGTGAGACAGCCCCTACCCTGAAGTGTTTGAGTCAATTGGAATCTCTGGTAGAAACTTAAGTCCCAGCATCCTAGGTGACCAAGTCGGCTGGAATGGAGCTTTGAACCAATCCTTACTTGGTCCACACCCTGATGTTCAGCCCAAAATACACCCAACTCAATCAACTACTCCCAGTCAGTTGCAAAATCCTGGTCATGACCAGCAGAATGAACCAATGATGGGGAGACATCATGAGGATTGAGCCACGGAATGCCCTCACCAACTACTAACTAGGAGGCATCACCACTGCCATCATATTCATCGGTACCTACCCCTACCGAGTCTTTATCGATCACATGACACCCTCCTTCCCAATCCCCTCTGTTAGTCTCAAGGTGAGCCTGTCTCATCGTCAGGATATTTGGTCTTATCACTTCTGTCCTCTCTTCCTTCTGGCCCCTCATCTGGTGTCCCATGAGAGCAAATCTGGATCGTGATTGCTTTAAATGTATACATTGCTTTAGGTACTATTGACATTTTCACAATGATCAGTCTACCTATCCATGAACAAGGTAGGTTCTTCCATTTATGTAGTACGCTTGTTGTCTCTTGTAGCAATGTTTTATAGTTTTCTCTGTATAGATCTTTTGTGTTTCTTGCGAGGTTTATTTCTAGATATTTTATCTTTTTCTTAGCTATAGTGAATGCTATGGTTTTCCTTATTTCTTTATCAGAGGAGTCCTTGCTGGTATAGAGAAATCCAACTGATTTTTGTATGTTGATCTTGTATCCTCCTATTTGCCAGACCTCTCTATTAGTTTCAGTATTCTTTTTATTGATTCCCTTGGTTTTCTATATACAGCATCATATCATCAGCAAATAGAGATAGATTTAATTCCTCTTTGCCAATATGTATGCCTTTTATTTCTCTTTCTTGCCTTACTGCCCTGGTCAGGACTTCCAATACAATGTTAAATAGAAGTATTGATAGAATGTATCCCTGTCTGGTTCCCATTCCTAATGGGAATGCCTTACAAACGGGGCTTTCTTGGGAAAGGGAACTCACCTAGTAGGTTAGCGTGATGGGGAGGGAAAGGGAGGGATTAATTTAGGGCTAGTTGGGGCTTACACGCTGACATGGGTAGGGAGAGGGATATATGGGGAAGATATATGACCACCATAATAACTTTGGGAAATGAGAGGACACCGAACTGTGCACATAAGAAGTAGGCAACAGATGTTAAAACCAACCAATGTGTCCACAATACCACTTTGCCATTAACACCAAACACTAGGCTATACAGATAAACACACAAACACCTGAGATGAACAGATGGGGGTCAGTGAAGAGAGGTATACTCTAGACCAAGGATAGACTCAGCTGAGGCTAATCTTGTACAGACACCAGTGATGCAAAATACCTGCAGTCCTTACAGAAATAGAAGACAGACACAGAGTAATCCCTCACAGACATCCCGACACTGTGGGAGAGAGATCCAATAGAGCTACTACCTCAGAACCATAGTACTGGGGGACACCAGATTCAATTGCCACAACAAAATACATAAAAGCGTTGCTCCACATCCTACATCGGTGAGTAGTGACTGGGGTCTTAAAAGCTTTCAAGCAGTCATCTAAATGCAGCTAATGATCTGCTAGCATTGGAAGTGAAGAAGAATGCACACACACACACACACACACAAAAAAAGGCCATTTAGAAGCAATCAACCATAGGACACAATGGCCCTCAAGACTAGAAGAACTGGATAGTGCCCAGCTACCAATGCCAACCACTCAGGAAAGGATCAAATCTGGAGATCCTGGATAGAGTGGGAGCTAAAACGTGGAACAAAATCCAAAAACTCAAT
>NW_006922266.1:38545-39609 GCF_000298275.1 Orycteropus afer afer | reverse complement strand
AAAAAAAAAAAAAAAAAAACTGGGCAGAAGACATGAATAGACACTGTACCAAAGAGGATATTCAGTCAGCTAACAAATACATGAAAAAATGCTCACCATCATTAAGTATTAGAGAGATGCAAATCCAAACAATGACATATCATCTTACCCCAGTTTTAACAGCAATGTTCAAAAAACAGAGAACAGCAAATGCTGAAAAGGTTGTGGAGAGACTGGATCCCTCATGTACTGCTAGTAGTACCATAAAATGGTATAACCACTGTGGAAAACAGTATGACACATTCTTGAAAAGTGGGAAATAGAATTACCATATGATTCAGCAATCTCATTAATAGATATATAGCCTAGAGAAGTAAGTGCTGTGACATGAACAGATGGACGCTAGATGTATCATCTGGCAGTTTGCTTGACAGTCCGTTCACACTTGTTTCCAGATGCACACATCCTGACCGGTGAGGTGGACACCTTTTTTACTCCGCAGAGGCCACTGTTGATATTCTGATATATCTTATTCACAGACTTCAAACCCACCAGCCACTCTGCAGAAGGAAGATGGGGCAACCTACTCCCATAGTGATACTGCCTCGGAAACCCAAGGAGGGGTCGCTGTGAGTCGGGTCCTACTTGACGGCACGTAACACATAATGTGCACACCCATTACCATGGCAACATTATGCACAATAGCCAAAAATGGCAACCTAATTGCCAATAAGCAGATGAATGGATAAACAAACTATAGTATATAGACACAATGGAATACTACACAACATTAAAGAATAATGCTGAATGTGTGAAACACTTCATAACATGGATGAGCCTAGAGGATATTATGTGGAGTGAAACTAATTGATCACAAAGGACAAATACACTACTGTACAAAGTCAAGAAAAGGTTTATACACAGAAAGAATCATTCTTTCAAAGTTAACAGGAGTAGGAGGGAAAAGGAGGGTAAATAACTAACCAGAAAATAGACATGTATTAACTTGGGTAAAGGAAAAGGCAATATACAATAAGGGGGAGGCCAGGAAGAAAAATCATCAAAGCAAAGGACACTGGGAGGAA
>NW_006922266.1:5044-5514 GCF_000298275.1 Orycteropus afer afer | reverse complement strand
CACTTCTCTCTCTACCTCCTAACTCACAACACCAGTGCTACCTCCTGACCCTCCTGACTCCTTTCACCTGAACCTGGGAGTTCTCCACCCCTTTCTCACCTCTTCATCTCCCATCACTTTCCTGCTTCATGATCTCACACAACACACATTCCTTACACTTGAATTCTCTTCTCAGTTGTCTTTTCACCTCTGCCAATTTTCACGACCACAGGCACTCACACAAACATGAGGGCACAAATGCTCATCACAGAACCATCCACAGAAGTCAAAAGAAGCAAACATTGCAAATGTCTGTCCAGAAATGATGAAATCAACCCACCACAGACTATTTACTATACCTTTCACTCATCAAAAGGAATTTCCGAGTAACACACGGTCTACATTGATGAGCATCAAAAATATCGATTACTAACTGACAGGTGTCAGACAATAAGAGCCATGTACCATAGGATGCAATTTAAATGAAAAAT
>NW_006922266.1:3089-4274 GCF_000298275.1 Orycteropus afer afer | reverse complement strand
ATGTCGGAGATGTGGCTCAGACTGGGAAGCAGAGGCTTCATTGAATGTGGCAGGAGACAAACAACTGCTTTCAGCACTAACGGATTCTCCATTTATTGAGCAGTATTTGAGGCTGGAGAAGAGCTTCCAATAGTGGGCACCTCCGAACTTTTGGTTTAACACATGGTCACGGTCAATACCTGTAGGACTAATAAAAGCCCAGGAAGACCTCAGACCACAAGCCCTCGTAGATGTGAGAGAACAATGGTTTAGTGACGTCAACGGCTCCTGAAAGCTAACTATGGCAGGACCGACAAAAACGTGCTACCAAGGTTCTGTGAATAAGATATATCAGAATATCAACAGTGGCCTCTGGGGAATAAAAATGATGTCCACATCACAGGTCACGATGACTGCGTTTGGACACAAGTGTAAATGGACTGTCAAGCCAACTGCCAGATGAGACATCTAGCATCCAGTGTGAAAGCACTAAAGAGATTAGGGCAAATGCAAGAGCAGGCAATGTTGACTAAAATGGGAAAGACGTCCAAAAGGCTTCCCCTCCGACAGTCAAGGAAGTATTGGAAGAAACAAATGGAACGGGGCCAAAGCTGAAGTGGGGCGTCGAGTAGAGGAAAGGGTTTCGAGATAGGATTCCTTAGGGTTGGAAGAGGGTCGTGAAAGGGATAAAACCCTAGGATGGGTCTCAGTGGGGTCTCCAGGGAGTTGCCTGGGACCCATGACACTCTCTGACCACCTGGGGATCCTGGGATTTGAGACCTCTCCGAACATGCACTTACCAAATGCCTGGGCCGAGCCATCGTGAACTCTTCCACAGGGGAGAAGGAGGCACGACTACCGTCCCCCAGCTCCTTGTCTATCTCCTGTCCAAAGTCCTGCAGATACAGTGAGCAGCGGCCATCTCTGGAGGTATCCAGAGCCCTTTGAGTTTGAGGCCTCCCCTTGCTGCCTATCTGATCCTTATAGCAGATTGGCCATCAGAGGAGATTTCAGTTCCCTGTGTGTTACAATGTGCTGGGTGTTGGGTGTGAACCATGACATTCTGCTTTATGGGTTAAATGCTAGCGGTTTTCAGACCACTATTCACATGGCCTTCTCAGGAGCAGGAAAGGGTGCACTCTCATAGACGCACAGCTGGAAAGGGTTGTGGCCTGAAGTCTCCCTGGCTAAACACATTCTACCAGA
>NW_006922266.1:0-1121 GCF_000298275.1 Orycteropus afer afer | reverse complement strand
CAACACCCAGCACATGGTGACAGACCGGGAACTGAAACCTCCTCTGATGGCAAATCTGGTATAAGGACCAGATAGGCAGCAAGGGGAGACCTCAAATTCAAAGGGCTCTGGATACCTCCAGAGATGGCCGCTGCTCACTGTATCTCCAGGGCTTTGGACAGGAGATAGACAAGGAGCTGTGGGACGGTAGTCGTGCCTCCTTCTCCCCTGTGGAAGAGTTCACGAAGGCTCGGCCCAGGCATTTGGTACATGCATGTTCGGAGAGGTCTCAATTCCCAGGGTCCCCAGGTGGCCAGAGAATGTCATGGGTTCCAGGCAACTCCCTGGAGACCCCACTGAGACCATCCTAGGGTTTTCTCCCTTTAACGACCCACTTTCAATCCTAAGGAATCCTATCTCAAAACCCTTCCCTCTACTTGACTCCCCACTCCAGCTTTGACCCCGTTCCATTTGTTTCTTCCAATACTTCCTTGACCGTCAGAGGGGAAGCCCGTTGGACGTCTTTCACATTTTAGTCAACATTGCCTGCTCTTCCATTTGGCCTATGCTCTTTAGTGCTTTCACACTGGATGTTAGATGTCTCATCTGGCAATTGGCTTGACAGTCCATTCACACTTGTGTCCAGACGCAGTCATTGTGACCTGTGATGTGGACACCATTTTTATACCCCAGAGGCCACTGTTGATATTCTGATATATCTCATTCACAGAGCCTTCGTGGCACGTTTTTGATGGTCCTGCCCTAGTTAGCTTTCAGGTGCCGTTGACGTCACTAAACCTTTGTTCTCTCAACTCTACGAGGGCTTATGGCCGGAGGTCTCCTTGGGCTTTTATTAGTCCTACATGTAATGACCGTGACCATGTGTTAAACCAAAAGATCAGAGGTGCCCACTATTGGAAGTTCTTTTCCAGCCTCACATACTGCTCAATAAATGGAAAATCCATTATTGCTGAAAGCAGTTGTGTGTCTCCTGCCACATTCACTGAAGCCTGTGCTTCCCAGTCTGAGCCACATCTCTGACATATCTGGTGGTTCTTGTTGCTGTTTCAGACTATGACCCTTCTCTGTGCCACATCCACAGAAAGAGTGGATTGGAAATTTTATTTTATTATTTTTTTACC
>NW_006922265.1:1183834-1184510 GCF_000298275.1 Orycteropus afer afer | reverse complement strand
AGAGTAGCTAGAGTGAAAGAAAGAAATGATGAAGTAAGAGAGGTGAACAAAAGATTTTAAAGGGCAGCTTGAGAAGAGAAACTGAAGTATTAAAACAATATGTAAAGACTTGGAAGTAGAAAATCAAAAGGGAAGAACATGCTTGGCATTTCTCAAGTTGAAAAAGCTGTCAAAAATTCAAGCCTCGAGTTGCAATATTGAAAGATTCTATGGGCAAATATTGAATGATGCAAGAAGCATGAAAAGAAGATGGAAGGAATACACAAAATCACTTTACCAAAAAAAACTCTTTGATGCTCAAACATTTCAGGAGGTAGCATATGATCAAGAAGCAATGATACTGAAGGAAGAAGTCCAAGCTGCACTGAAGGACTTGTTAAAAAAAAAAAGACCCATGAATTGACAGAATATCCGTTGAGATACCCCCAAAGACAAATCTAGCATAGAGACACTCACTTGTTTATGCAAAGGCATTTGGAATACAGCTCTCTGGCCAACTGACTGGAAGAGATCCATATTTGTACCCATTCCAGAGAAAGGTGATCCAACACAGAAATTATTGAACAATATCCTTAGTGTCATATGCAAGTTAAATTATGCTAAAGGTTATTCAAAACAGTTGCAGCAGTATGTTGATAGGGAACTTCCAGAAATTCAAGATGGACTCAGAAGAGGA
>NW_006922265.1:1182259-1183524 GCF_000298275.1 Orycteropus afer afer | reverse complement strand
TGGACTATATGAAGAAGAATGCAGCATCATGATTAGATTAGATTAACATCCTGTTAGGTGTGAATGACACAAGCTTGCTTGGTGAAAGTGAAGAAGACTTGAAGCACTTGCTGATGAAGGTCAACAATTACAATCTGCAGTATAGGTTACACCTCAATATAAAGAAAATAAAAATCCTCACAACTGGAAGAATAAAGAATATCATGATTGATGGAGAAAAGATTGACATCATGGATTTCATTTTACAGAGATCCACAATTGATGCCCATGGAAGCAACAGTCAAGAAATCAAACATTGTTGCAAAAAACCTCTTTAAGATGAGGTTTCAAGATGAGATTAAGAGCAAACATTTCACTTTGAAAACTAAAGTGTATATGACCTAAGCCATGGTATTTCTAATAGCCTCATATGTATGTGAGAGCTGGACAATGAATAAGGAAGACTGCAGAAAAATGTATGCATTTGAATTATTGTGTTGTCAAAGAATATTGAATATACCATGGAGTTCTGGAAGAAAAACAACAACAAAAGAATTTCTTAGAGAAATGGAAGCTGGATTTCTCCTTAGAAGCAACAATGGCCAGACTTGTCTTTCATACTTTGCTCATGTTGTCAGAATGTGCTAATTCCTAGAGAAGAATATCCTAGAATATCCTAGGATATCATATTAGTAAAGTGCAGGATCAGCATAAATAGGGAAGACTTTCAGTGAGATGCATTGACACAGTGGTTACAATGATGGGCTCAGGCATGGTGGTGACTGTGAGTATGACACTGGACTGGGTAGTATTTTGTTCTTTTGTGAATAGCGTCATTAAGGGTTGGAAATGACTCAAAGGCACATAACAATGATAACCATCCTTCAACCACTTTGTATATAAATAATCTGTAATCTTAAAAGTAACTTCAAAGACTGTATTATCATCTCTCTTCTCAAGATGCATTTCCACATCCCTAAAAAATGGTTAAATTGTATTTGGGAATGCCTCTAAAATTATAGGAAATGATTTTTTAAAAAACCCTTCTGATTTCCGAGCAGCTTAGTTTGTGTGTATTAATATCCTAAAATCTAAAAAAGTTGTACACATTGGTAATTTTTAAAATTCTTTTTATAAAATATATGATTTTACTGCCATTTAAATATTTATTCCTTTTTAAAATGTACATAAAATTGGACTTTTATCAGACTTACTCTTTTTTAAAAAATAAAATGAAATAACTTAAGTCCATACTTTATTCAGATGTCCTCATTTTTCCCCATAAT
>NW_006922265.1:1174440-1181544 GCF_000298275.1 Orycteropus afer afer | reverse complement strand
GTGTATTTTATTGTTTGATCTTAAAAGACAAGATTAAGAAACCTGAGTAGGTAATAAACATATGAAAATATTGCTAATCTTCACAATGAAAATAACATAATATCCAGGTCTGCAGAAATTGAAAGACCCAACAGTACTACATTTAACAATAATATGAAGCAACAGGAACCACTGGTAGGAATGTAAGTTGTCATTACCATTCTGCAAAAAAATAAAAACTTGGCATTAACGATGTTGTTTCTACATGTCATTGGGTCTGTTCCTCTCAACTGTTGCCGTATTTGAGCCCATTGTTGCTGCCCCTGTGTCAATTCATCTCGTTGAGGTTTTTCCTCTTTTTTGCTGGCTCTCTATGAAGCCTGATACCCTTCTCTAAGGACTGGTCTCTCTTGATAACATGTCCAAAGTAGATGAGATAAAGTCTGGTCAGTCCTGCTTCTGGCCAACATTCTAGCTCCATTTCTTCCAAGACATTTGTTTGTTCTTCTGGCAGTCTATGGTATACCAATATTCTTCCCCAAAACCACAATTCAAAGGCATCAATTCTTCTTTGCTCTTCCTTATTCATAATCCAGCTTTCACATGCATAGCAGGTAATTGAGAACACTGTGGCTTGGGTTAGGGGAACCTTTGTCCTCAAAGCAATATGTTTGCTTTTTAACACTTTAAAGCTGCTTTTACAGCAGGTTTACCCAGTGCAATACATCATCTAATTTCTTGACTACTGCTTCCATGGGCACTGATTGTGCATCCAATAAAAATGAAATCTTTGACAGCTTCAATATTTTCTCTATTTCTCATTATGTTGCTTATTGATCCAGTTGTGAGGATTTTTGTTTAGTTAAGGTGTAATCCATATTGAAGGCTTTGATTAGTAAATGCTTCAAGTCCTCTTCACATTCAGCAAGCATGGTTGTGTCCTTGCATATCACTGGTTGTAATGAATCTTCCTCCAATCCTGATGTTTTTCTTCTTATAGTTCAGCTTCTTGGACTATTTTCTCAGCATACAGATTGAATAAATATGGTGAAAGGATACAACCCTGAATGACACCTTTCCTGATTTTAAATTGTGCAGTATCCCCTTTTTATGTTTGTATGATTGCCTCTTGGTCTATATACAGGATCTGCATGAGCACAAGTATGTATGTGTTCTGGAATTGTCATTTTTTTGCAGTTTATCCATAATTGGTTACAATCCACATAATCAGTTGCCTTTGCATAGATGATGACACATAGGTAAACACCTTTCTAGTATTTTCTGCTTTCTGCCATTACCCATCTGACATCAGTGATATTATCTCTTGTTCCATATCCTTTTCTGAATGTAGCTTGTATTTCTGGATAATTTGAATAGTAGTCTATAGTCTTCCTTGTAGAGATATGGATATTATCCTATCACTGACAGCATTGTACTTCAGGGCAATCTCAAAATGTTCTTTTTTAATGACAAATATGACTCCATTCTTTTCCAATATGTCATTCCCAGCATAGTAGATTCTATGACTGTCTGATTCTAAATGGCAATACTTGTCCATTTCAGCTCATTCATGCCTACAATATCGATTGTCAGGTATTTCATTACATTTTTGCCACCTTCAATTTTCCTAGATTCATAATTCATACCATCCAAATTCCAGTTTTTAATGGATATTTTTAGTTGTTTCTTCCCATTTTGATTCATGTCACATCAGTAAATAAAGGTCATGAAAGGTTTACTCCATTTGTATCATTAAAGTAGACTCTAGTTTGAGGAGACAGCTCTTCCTCAGTTGTATGTTGAATGTCTTCCGATCTGAAGGCTCATCTTCAGATGATGTTCTGCTGATGATATAAGTTACCAGTGGCCAATTTTTTTCTCAAGTAGATTTCCATTTCCTTTGTCCCTGTCTATTTTAGTCTGGAAGCACCACTGAATCCCGTCTTCTATGGATGACCCTGCTGGTATTTCCAATACTGTTGGCATAGCTTCCAGCATCATAGCAACATGCAAACTACTACAGTATAACAAACAGACAGAAGAGTGTTTGGGCATTAACTAAGAAAGCAGAAAAATGTGCATGCTTGCATGGATCATTTTTCTCAGTGTTTCATGAACCAAGGATTATGATTAATGTAATACTGAGCATCCCATGCACATCAGGCCGGATTGTGAGTGGTGGAATGTATCTGCCTTTCTTTGATCCAGCTATACCTCTTCTGTGGTAGTTAAGGTTATATGACAATTTGGCTGAGCCTGATTTTGAGTGACTGGGCAATCTGTGGTAATTATTCCCCATAATGAGACTGGCAATCAACTCCATGGTAGAATCTCCCATGAGCAGCTGAGTAGCTGTTTTAGGGCTGTGATCTGCTTCCCATATATAAGGGGAAGCTTTGGGAATGGTCTACAGCTTTTTGGCATGCTTGGACCCTACACGTAGCCAAGTCCTCATTCAGCAGTCTGCATGCTCTGCCAATCTTTGGACTTTCAATGGATTGAATCAATGGAGTGCTATGTGGTTTGGTAATACCGGAACTATGCCTTTTCACTTGTCAACCTTGGGTTTGTCCACCTCAGCATCCAGCAGCTGCCTGAGTGAAGAGATGCCTCTAGCTTCACTGAGCTGGGAGCAAGAGGCAGAGCTAAAGCCCAAGGTTGAGGAGCATTTGCCCAGCCCCTAGAACCTGGTACTTTAAACTCAGATTTCTAGTCTCCAAAACTGTAAAAGAATAAATCCCTGGCTGTTAAAGCCATCCCATGTGTGGCGTATTTTCTGTGAAAAGAGCACCAGGTAACCAAACCATCTCCTAACAATATACTCTATGCATACCCTGTGCATTTGGAGACATAAAAATGATCACGGAAGAATTGTTTGTAATAACAAAACTGGGGAAAAACAAACTTCAATGTTTATTCAAGTAAAATGATGAAATAAATTGTATTATAGCTTTATAATAACATAATACACAATAATGAAAATCACTGAACTACATCTCAAAATGCATAAAAGGATGAATCACAAACATAAAGATAGGGAAAAAAGTAATTTACCAAAAAGATGTATTCTGTATGATTGTCATTGTTAGCTGCTATTGAGTTTATTTTAACTCATGGTGACCCTGTATAACAGAGTATAATTATGCTGAGGGTTTTCTAGGCTGTAATATTTATGGGAGCACATTGTCATGCCTTTTTGCTGTGGAGCTATGGGTAGGTTTGAACTTCCAACCTTTTAGTTAGCAGCTGAGTACTTAAGTCACCAACACTCCCTCATCTACATACATTTAAAAAGCATGCACAATTAAAGAGTATCTTGTTTAAAGCTACACAGATATAATGAAAAATTATAAAATGCCATAATGAAATGGCTACTCAATAATTTGGGAGATTATTTCTGAGTGTAGGACAAGAAAAGGGATGAGACTGGAGACATCCATGGGTCTTCAAAGATACTGGTCATATTTTGTTTCTATACTTGCCTATACAATACTTAATTTATTTATTTTTCCTTTCAAATTTATTATATATTTTTTCAATTAATTACATAATAAATACAAATTATTATATTGATGAAGTAAATATTCAAAAGATTAAAAAAACATCAAATTTTTCATAAAGGGAGGGGCAATACCAAGTCCTTATCCTGGTCCCTCCATTTCATTTTTCTCTCTGCCCAGAATATAAAATATTCCAAGTTTAGGGCACAGAAAGAAATTATCTCTTCTGATGACTACCTTGTGTTCTTTTGTCAATGAATATTATGAATGGTCAGATGTCTCTATTCTTTAATTTAGCTGCTAAAAATTCACTCTGTTAATGTGCAACTATGTGATTAACTTATAGGCACTTGGTCCATGTACTTTTCTTCTTGTAATGGTTTCTGATTTCTCACTTCTAGAATTGCTTCATTGTAACAATTCTGTTTCATATAGCAATAATGTAATATTATAAATGATCTAACACCTTTTTTGAGTTATAAATTAGACTTTTTACATAAGAAAACAAGTAATTAAGAAACATTAGGTTTTCTTTAAAGATTTAAATTATAACTTAAAGCAGACTCTATTAGGTTCCTTTTTTTTCCTTTTCTTTTTTCTTTTGATTAGCAGCTGAATTTCTAACCATTACACCACCAAGGCTACTTTGTAGTTGTTGAGAATTTAGTTTATGTTTTTAAACCAATGAGTATTCAGTTGGAGACAAAGCCAGTATGTAGAGCTGTCTTGGGGAAATGTATATACTGTAGTAGTTGCAGTTTTACCTGTGAGAACACGCCAGCACAATGATCACAAGAAACCTCTCCGTAATGAATTACCATTTGAAAAGCATGGTGACCTATGGAAGTACCCACATAAACATATGATTATCACTTTATGTATGGAGAAAGAGGTGGGAGACAGCGAATGTATGGTAGATCACACTGAGTTATTTAGTGGAAACACTTGGCTTTTCTTCATCATAGTTTCTCAGAAGTTACAAAGCCAATATGACACAGTATGTTATATGTAATTGAAGATTCAGCATTCTCTATAGTTTTGACAGTTTTTCTCAGGATATGGTAGGTAACTCCAGTAATATATCTAACCGGTAAACTTCAGGGTCATTTGGGGAGTGGGCATTATTGTTTTGAAGACTACAAACCAAACTTGCACAGCTTTCAAAGGCATTCTATTATACATGTACAAAGATAAAAATAGGCAGTGAAGAGACAGAAAGATATGGTTTGATTCTGAACTCTGCCACTTCATAGATGCTTGGCTTTGAGCATTGAACTTTACCACACTGAATCTCTGTTTATACATGTCCAAGATGAGAACAAAAAACACAGTTATGTTGAGGTTTATGTGAGTTAGTGTCCATGGAAAGCCTATCATATTATTGTCATACTAGGTCACTAAATGTTGGTTCCATTTTACCCACAGTATGAAAGAAACATAAGCTAATAACTTAATGCCAGAGTTTCTACATTCAATCACTGATTAATATATTAATTGATTGATTCATTCATGTATTTATTTTTTCATTTTACAGCCATTTCATGGACACCTATTCTCTGGGAAAGAAATTTACTTTTCTGGGGGATACTATAGTTTACAGAAATAAATAAAATGCAGATTCTTCCTTCCAGTAGTTTACAGTCTATTAGACAACATATTATGTAACACTGTTCTCTTGTTAAATTATTAAATTTTCTTCTTTGACCATTATTATTATGGACAAATACTCCACTTCTCTGATATTTAGTTTTCTTATCAGTAAATTAGATAATCATTCACATATAAACTGGATTTTTTTTTAAATTACTATGAAATTAAAGCACTATTCAAATGTGCATAATGATTTACGTAAGTATTCCCAGAGGTAAAATGAAGATGAATTAACAACAGTAGCTGGAAAATAATCAGGATCTATTAACTCCATGAGTGATTGTACAGCATAACAAGCTAGGGTAGAAGATGGGTAAGTCAATCCAATAATTCAGTCTTATCTCCATGTCAGAGCACAAGCCATCTACAGAAATGAGATCTTTTAATTTAGCTTGGTCATTTATCAGTTATCTACCCATCCTTCTGTGCACCTATTCTTCCTTTCATCCATCTCCATCATCCAACCCATAAACCCATTCATCAATTACTTATAATTCTTCTATTAGATTTCAAACACTAAGAATGCAGTGATAGGTCAATTTTCTAGCGATCTCACTGTCTAGTTGCACAAAGATCTTGTAATAGAAAGTTATTGAATATTAAGTGAGTTTATTTTAAAAGCATTTTCTGAAGATTGGTGGCTATGAATTCCAGGTTTGGAATCTTGAAGTCCTGGGTTAAATTCTAGCTCCTCCACATAGATAAGCTTGAGTAAATTAACTGAACTTCCTTAACACTGTTTATTTAATCATATACGAGGAATTTTAATAGTACATATTTCATAGCACATTACATTAAATATGCATGAAAGCCTGATAAAATACTTGAAATACTATGGTGATGTTGAGAGATGCAGAGGAGGAATTAACTTGACATTGACATGGAGATTTCAAAGAAGGTCTCCAGAATAAACTTTTAGAACTGTGTCTTAGAAGTAAAGTAAGCAGAATTTTCCAGGCAGAAAACCAGGGTGTAGGAAGACATGGTTTGAAGGTAAATTGAATAGCATTTGAAAAGGCATCAAGGAATCAAAACGCTTGGGTCTAAAATCCCATTATTACTTTTGGTCAAAGGATTGTTTCTTCATTTTTAAAGTTTTTGTGGAAGTAAAAGTGGGAAAAACAAGGATCTAAAAAGAAAAAGGGGTGGGGAGAAAAGAAAAGAGAACACAGTCTATAGAAAGAAGGCTGTTTACAATATAACTCTGGCTGAGTCCAGTTGGTCTTACACAAATAAATGGCCATTAGGACTAAATGGAGAGTAAATGTATAGTTCAACCAATGAGTTCTATGATTTGCTAAAGGAAGTAAGAAAATATTAGATCTAATTAGAAGTTTTAATGGCTTTAAATTATTTTAATTTAAAAAGAATTTCATTTATGCCAAGGACACCAGTGCGTTTTTTTCCCAAATATCTGATTAAATACAAGGTCTTTGATATTTAATAAACTGAAAAAAAGTAAGCTCTGTGGGATGTATTGTGAAATATATTGTAGACAGGCAAGCAGAATATATCATTTGCTATTAGAACAGGCTGTTTAGTTGTATCATAAAAATATATTTAAAGTGTGGTTAAGAGAGAAGAATGACATCAAACATTTGTGCATTCCTTGACAGCAAATGTCTCATCTTGAATATTTACCACCAGATCTCTACCATAAGGCAATGAAGTCTATAAATATTCTCTGAGTGCTTAACTGTTCTATTAAATTAAGATTTTAGAAGACGGGAATATATTTTGATTTTTATAGTGCCTGGAATTGAAGTTACATTTTACAATTACAAGATTTCTAATTTCTGAGTTTATTACCAGTGGTTCATGGTCATAGCACCCAATTTGAAGAAGGCAACTTGAGTTATCACTTGGGTAGTGTCAGACTTTCGGATTCTTTTGATTCCTTGCAGATTTTCTTTATGTGTTTTCAATTAAAAGACATTATTGAGTTTCTTATTTTTCTTTTTTATGTATTTTTTTT
>NW_006922265.1:1163188-1172605 GCF_000298275.1 Orycteropus afer afer | reverse complement strand
ATATGTTTGTTGGCCTCTTGAATATCCTCCTTGGTGAAGTGTCTATTCATGTCTTCTGCCCATTTTTTAATTGGATTGTTTGTCTTTTTGTTATTGAGGTATTGGAGTTTTCTATAAATTCTAGAGATAAGTCCCTTGTCAGATATTTATTACCAAATATTTTTTCCCAATCTGTAGGTTCTCTTTTGACTCAGATTATTGAGTTTCTTATATGCACAAGAAATTCATATTAGACACTGAGAGAGATGAAAAGAAAAATAAAGATATGTGTCCAACTTGCTTAAAGAAGATAAAAAATTAATAACAGCAAACTATAATCAATATAAGATGTAAGTGGTAAGCAATGAAATGTCCATGCAGTCCATGTATTTCTTGAACAGAATGATTCCCCACTTAGAAGTTATATATACCCTCAATTTATATTATCAGTGGAGAAAATGAGATCTAAAAAAATAAAGTCATGAAGGTTAATCTGGATCCCCAGTCATATATAATCAGATGAGTCAGCTTAACTAACACTGAATACTTTCTATGTCTCAGGCACTATTCTAAGCACTTTGTATATATTAACATGACCAGTTTATGAACCAGATACTTAGATGATTGCTACTATATAGACCAAGAAACTGAGGCACAAGAAAGTTAAGTAATTTGCACAGTGTCTCTCAGATAGCATAAGGTAGAGGTAGGATTGGAGCTCAGCTGGACTAGTTCCAAGGAACTATTGTGCCACAGTGGTTATAAGCACGTGGCTCCCACCAACCACTCCACAGGAGAAAGATGTGACAGTTTGATTCCATAAAAACTAACAATCCTGGAAACACTATGGGCCAGTTCTATTCTATCCACAGGGTCACTAAGAGTTAGAATTGACTGAATAGCAGAGGGTTTGGTTTTGTTTGGATTAATTTCTGAATTAACATAATTAATTAGTATATTACACTGACTATTATTAAATAAAGAACCTCTGGTGGCACAGTGCTTAAGGTATCTGACTGCTAATCAGAAGACTGGCAGTTCAAACCCACCAGCCACTCCTCAGAATGAAGATTGGGCAGTGTACTTCCATAAAGCTTTACTGCCTTGAGAACTCAATGGAGGTCATGATGAGTTGGAATTGACTGGATGGCAGTTGGTTTGGTGGGTTTTGATGTTGGATAAACACATAGTTCCATACTGGACAATAGGCACATTCTGAATTATGTGGAAATGTCATCATTGGTATAAATAAAAGGTGCCCTAGGAACTCAGAAAAGGAAAGCCTGATTCAGATGTAGTGGGGTCATGGGTGGCAAGGTAAATTCACACCTAAGTTGACCTGCAAGGGTAAGTAGGAGTCAGAGAAGAAAAGAAAGAAAAGAAGTGATTCCCAGGTTTAGGCAGTAGCATATATACTGTGAATTAAATTTTGTTCCCACAAAAATGTGTTAAAATCCTAACTCGTTTCCCTATAAATAGGAGCTCTGGTAGCATAGTGCCTAAAGCATTTGACTGCTAACCAGAAGGCTGGCCGTTCAAACCCACTAGCCACTCCTCAGAAGGAAGGTTGGGCAATCTACTTCTGTAGTGATACTGCCTCAGAAACCCAAGGAGGGGTCGCTATGAGTTGGATCCAACTCAATGACAGTGCATTGTTTTGTTATCCCTATAAATTAGGATTCTATTTGAAAATAGAGGTTTTTTTTTTTGGTTATATTAATAAAGTCATATCAGAATAGGATGGGTCCTAAACCTAATTAATCCTGAGTTACAAGAAGAGCAGAATAGACACAGAGCTACCCCTATCTTACATGGGTAAGACAGATGCCGAAGAATGTCAAGGAACACCAACGAACATCCAGGACTACTGACAACAGAGAGCCACTCCTAAGAGCCACCCCTTAAATTAGGATTTTTCACATCCAGAATTGTGAAAAAATTAATTTCTGTCTTTAAAACTACCCATGTGTGGTATTTCTGTTATGAAGCAATGGGTAACTAAGACAATAAGCAAAAATAGTGATATGAGAAACACAATATCTTTAGAAAAAAAGGCAATCAAAGAAGACCATCCAACACTAAATCTTAATAGTTGTATTCCTTGAAACCTCCACAGGGGAAGATTTATACTGGAGGAAAACTAGAACAAAGGGAGACCATTGTAATATGTGAATATATAGAAGTACTTATGAATAGGTTTTCTGTGTTAATGTAAATGAATGACAGTATACCAAATAAAAGCCAAAGGAATTTTTAAGTCTGGATAATGATGATAATAAGTGTTACTCATTTACCATCCTTTACTTCCTTGCTAATTTTCTTGGGGTCTCTGTCTCTGTATCTATTGCTCTTTCCTTAAATACAAACAAACTTTTTATAACATTGTTTATTTTATTGAAGGTCATGGCCAAAATTAACAGTCTTCTCCACCTCACCAATGACTGTACCTTCATCAAAAAATTTGTTGAGATTTCTGGATTTATGACCCTGAGCTTTTATTTTTGCCTTTTTGATCCCATCATGGTTCCAGTGACATTTTAGTTGTTGTGTGCCATCAAGCTGATTTCAACCCACAGCCACCCTCTATGATGGTAGAACTGTCTGATAATGTTTTCTAGGCTTTAATCTTTATGACAGCAGATTACTGGGTGTTCTGGTTACCTAGTGCCACTCTAACAGAAATATACCTCAAATGCAATAGCTTGAACAAACAGGAGTTTATTCTCTTACAGTGCAGGAGGCTAGAAGTCCCAGTTCAAAGTGCCAGGCTCTAGGGGCTGGGTGAAAGCCTCTCAGCCCCTTAGGGCTTCAGCTCTGCCTCCTGCTCCCTGCCCACTGGAGCTAGCAGCTTTCTTCACTCAGAAAGCTGCTGGCTGCTGAGGCTGACAAGCCCAAGGTTTACAAGTAAAAAGGCACAGTCCCGATATTACCAAACCACATGGCATGCCATTAATTCAAGTCCATTGTAAGTCCCAAGGTCAGCAAAGCATGGAAGTCTGTCGAACAATGACATGGCTAAATGCAGGGCTCAAGCATGCCATAAGCTAGAGACAATTCGCAAAGCTGCTTCTTATATATGGGAAGCAGACCACATCCCTACAGCTACAGGTCCTACCATGGAGTTGATTGCCAGTCTCATCATGGGCAATAACTACCACCAGCTGCCCAGATACTCAACTAGGTCCAACCAAGTTGACATACAAACTTAACCACCTCACTAAGTCTTTTCTCCCATGGAGCAGCTGGTGAGTTTCAATCATCTACCTTTTAGTTAGCTGATGAGCACTTAACCAGTGTGTCAACAGGATTCTTGTTGAGTGACATATTCTGAAGCATATATCCACATGGCCTTAGTTCCCTCCAGCCTGGAGAATGTATGAATGTAATTCTGAGATCCAGGTTTAGTTTCCTACCCCTTTCTTTATCAATATATTCATGCATAACAACAATCACGAAGATAAAGAGGACAGGGCAACATTTATTTCTGTTATACATGGGGCTGCTATGGGGTGAAGCTGACTCCATGGCAACTAACAACTTTATCTTTCTTATGCTTCCATTGCAAAACCCTACTCATGTTTTGATATGTTTTCTTTCATTTTCCTTTCTCACCTTCTCTGTTTTTTCTTTTTAAGTATTTTATAACTATCCACAAAAATAGGAATGAATTAGTTGTTTTTCCTGGAATCAGAAGACTCAGTTACTAAAGCTCTATTTAGAAGACAATGCATTCCCCATCACAAAAAGGAAACTCCTAAATTGAGAGAGAAGAATACTATAGATTGGATTTGCGCAACAATACGAGGATAGGCAAGAGTGAAAAAGAAGACTGTCAATATAGTGTAAAGATATAGATCTTAAAGTTTTACCTTTACCACTTATCTACAGTATAACTGATAAAATTACCCTCTGTGAACCTCAGTTTTGGCACTTATAAAATGTGCCAAATAATAATACCTTCCACATTCTTGTTGTTGTTCAGTGCCATTGAGTCATATCTGACTCATAGCGACCATACGTACAACAGATCAAAACACTGCCCAGTCCTGTGCCAACCTGACCATGCTTGATATGCCTGAGACCATTGTTGCAGCCATAGTGTCAATCCATGTCATTGAGGGTCTTACCTTTTGTTGCTGACGCTCCATTTTACCAAGCATGATATCCTTCTCCAGGGAATGATCCCTTATGACAACAGGACCACTGTAAGTGAGACAAGTCTGGCCACTGAATTGTAAAAGTATAATTTACATACAGGACTTAGTGTAGTGCTTGTCACTTTCAAACTGATTACAAAATGTTCCTTTGGATAGTCAGTAAAAAGCCAGATCATAGCAGACCTGTGTAGCTTTCTGAATGAGTTTAAATTCACCAAGGGAGCTGCATGAACCCAAAGGAATGATTGAAGCGTAAATATAGTGTCAGATATGTGTTTAAGATGGACCACTCTGCCAAGCAAGTGGAATATGAGTTGAAAGTATAAAACCAGAGACAGAAATGGAAAGAAAAAACATGGGCCCAGAAGTACATTTAGTGATTTTGTTCAAGTTGCCTATAATCCAATGCAGATTCATAGCAAGGGCAATGTTGGAAAAGTAAAAATGATAGTTCCCTATCTTGACAAAAGATCTCTTTCAGCAGTTACTCTGAAAAGGTTTTAGTAATCCTATGACTTTCCTTGTGATCATTAGTATGATGAAGTCTTTTACCTGTACATGTACAACATGTCATTTTTAACTAAAGTTAATACAAAACTCTTCATGTCACTGAAGGTCAAGCTATTATTCTCTAAAGTCACATAGAGATTCTGCTGGGAATTGATCACTTGCCATCCAAGCCCTCTATGCAGGATCACACTGCCAATACTTTAATCTTAGGGAATCAATCCAAGGAGTAATATATTGATGTGATTTTCTCCAAATTAACCCATATGCTTAGGGCATAGCTTTCATCACAAGTTCCTATTGTAAAAAATTCGATGAAATGTACGTATCTTTTTCTCTCAAGAGCAGTTAGAACAGCAGGTTACAATTTCCCTGGGTAGGTGAGACACAGCATTATATTATCCTTCCATTCTAGGACCTTTTGTAGTCAACAGAAAATATCTCCCATACTCAGTCTTACTTTTTAGAAAGGGATCGCTTTACTATATTAATAATTTCTATTATTATTTCTTTTGTTCATTAATTCCACTTCCTCCAATGAAATAATTATTCTGCTGCTTCTTGAGTTATACATTTTAGATCTTGTTTATTTACTTGTGCTATTGCAGAAGAGGATTTCTCATATTACCCCATTTCTTAAGGGAACTTAAGAAAGTCCCCTTCTGAAACAAAATGGAACAAGTTTCCTGACTGCATCTTAAAAACAAAAAAAAAGCTTTTGAAAAAATTATTAATCAAAATATGTAAGAAAAAGTAGAAGATCTTCAGTTTCCTTGTGAATAAAATGAAGATAATAATACACCAAGTTGTATTTCCTAGTACTTCAATTTTCTGAAACTGAAAGTTCTGGAATTAGTGCAAGATCAGTTATTAAAAAAAAAAAAAATACCAACCCCACTGCCCTCAATTCAATTCTGACTCCTAGCAACCCTATCAACAGATTAGAACTGCTTTGCAGGGTTTCCAAGGTTGTGATCTTTAAGGAAGCAGACTGCTACATCTTTCTCCTGAGGAGTAGCTGATGGGTCCAAACCACTGACCTTTTGGTTAGCAAATACTTAAGTACTGTGGCACAAGGACTCCTTACCTTCCTATATCCAATTCCTCTCACTTCTCTCCTGATCCACAAACTAAGCATTTGTTGGGACTTAGAAATCTCTTTACCCCCTTCGCCTTGGATTCTACTCTCACAGCACTTAGCTCTCTAATGGAAAAGGTACTTTATAGGTAGAAAAAAAAACAGACAGAGTTGTTCCATTTATTACCCCTTCCTTTTATTTTAGGCTCCACACCCTCAGTCCTCTGATGGACATAACATTTATTCTATGGAATTTTCATATGGCATACAAGTGTACTCCTTGTGGATTAAACAAAGTCCTATCTATGAAACTGATTTCCAAACTGGGAATTTATCTACATCGGTAGGTTATGAAGGGCAATTATTGTTCTTGTTGTAATTATTGTTTGGTCTAGCTCTTTGGGTCTGTTTTAAAATGAAGACTCAAACTCCAGGATGGGAGCCAATTTCCAGACTTTTCTGAAGGCTGAGATGTGGATTCTAACAAGCCAATTTCCTATCAGCTGCAAATTTCCAGCCCAGGTCAAAACCATGTATTATGTTTATTCTGCTTCCTTTGACGACTCAGTAGCAGAATGTGTCTCTATCTTCTTACATCATTATGAGGAAAGATAGAGAATTGGATAATATCTTCAATAAGTCACTATGGATTGCTCTATATCATCTGGTCTTCTTCTTAGGAATGAGTGATATCTTAAGGGAAAATACATGATGATTTACCTGGTTTGCTTTTCAGTGATTCAAAGGCTTGTTCTAAATAAATCTCTCTGGAGAAAACTTCAGCTTGAAATCTCACCTCTAAAGGCTGGATTTGCTGTTAGTTTTCTGCAGAATATCCATTTACATGTAATAAATGCAATACCACAGAATTCTGAAGAATGACTGGGGACTTGCTGTTGTTACTGCTCAGTTCTTTTGATCCTGAAGTCCCTGGTGTGCTGCCTGTCATAGTCTCAGTGGCTGGGTTATCACTGCTGCTTACAAATGGCCTAAGCTCTTGGCAAAGCCCTGGGGTGTCTGCAGTGCTTTCGAGCTACCATCAGATTCCTCCTTCCCAGGCATATCCTGCCTGAGACCCCACAAGCATTAGACCATGAACACAACCTCAAAGAGATGGTGCAGTGGCCCTCCCAAGCAAGATATTTTATCAGTGCCAACTAGTTTCTAAAGTATTCTCCCAGAGAGGCTGTTCTGCTTTAACTCACAGTTTCCCTGCAATGAAAACTTCTGCATTGGATTGATGAAAATAATAATTATCAATAACAATTCTGAGTAACTACCATTTGCTGACACCGTAAGATGATGTTACATACAAACTCTCATTGTGTCCTCATTTTAAACTTTTAAAGTTGGTGGTAATGTCAGCATTTCAGAGATAGGGAAACAGGCCCAGAGGAAATCTTACTTGAAGTTCCACAGTGAGAATCAGAACTGGGATCTGAACATAGGTCAGGAGGAAGGAGAAAGTGCTCTCACTCATAGCAGCAACACTTGCAAAGATATCAGGTAATTTTCCCAAGAGTGAAAAGAGCTTCAGATGAGGAATTCAAAACTGATTTCCAGGCTTCCTGTGACTACTCTCTTTCTTGTATCATATTCAAATACACTTGGAAACAAACTAACATATTTACATAATCTGAGCTCATGGGTGCTTGGTTTGCAGCCTTCACTAACCATCACTGAAAACCACATGCCTATGGAGTTTATTTTTGTTGCTTACTTAAAAGATACTTAAATAAAGGCATTATTTAGCTTTTAATAACTGAATCAAGCTACTATTGCTATTTTTCAAAACTGTTTTCAAACTGAGAGTTTATTTTTAGCCAACATAGAGAGAATTTGATCAACCTGCTGGAAAGAAATGTTTAAGTCAGCAATGAAATTCAGCAGCAAATCAAGATTTATATAAATTTAGGTCAATCTTAGAGATAATAAAGGGACATAGTTGAATTGGTAAGGAATACAGTTGTGTGGATTATCAGAAAAAGCACTGGAATAAGAATCAGTAATCTAAACTATGGGACTGGTTCTGCCATGATTGCTTTTTCATCCATTTTTTTATCCATCATCTTATTTCTTTGATACACATTCACATGTCAGGTATTATAACAAACCTTGGATTAATAAATATATAAAAGATATAGGTAACCTATTTTTCACAATCTAATGAGAGCTAAAAACCATCCACATAATAAAATCATTAGTCTGTATATCCATTCATTCACTTTTTAATTAGAAAGGATTTAATGAGCACAATTATTGCTGTCCTAAGTACTGGGATGTGGTGATATCCCAGAGAGATAGTGCCTTCCTTATACTGAACACAAATTTTCAATTAGACAGATAGACAATAAATAATTAATCAATGGCTATATAGCCTAAGGTCAGAAGGTGATGTGAAGAGAAAGAGTGAGTTACTATTTTTGATAAGGTGGTCAGAGTAGGCTTCATTGAGAAGATGGCATTTATGCAGAAACTTGAAAATGCAGGATTGAGCCCCGTGGATCCTTAGAATAGTGTTCCAGATTGGCAAGGCGCTGAGTGAGAGAGCCAGCAGGGATGCCAGTGTGGGTGAAGTGGATTTAGCAATGAGAAGAGTGTTTAGAACAATACTTTGTGGCCAATTCTTTTAATACTTCATTGCCATGGTGAGGACATTAGGCTTTATTTCAAGTTGATGGGATGTCATAAGAGTGTTTTGGACAGCTCACTATCAAATAATTCAGAAAAAGAGTAATAATAATTAGTATTTGGTGTACACATGAGGAGTTCTGGTGGCATGGTGGTAAGGCATTTGGCTGCTAACCAGAAGGTTGGTAGTTCAAACCCATGAGTTGTTCCATGGGAGAAAGATGAGGCAATCTGCTTCTGTAAAGATTTATAGCCTTGGAAACACAATGGAGGTTGCTATGAGCAAGAATCAGCTGGATGGCAGTGAGTGGGACATACACGTATATACACATTTACGTATATAAACACACAAACACACATACATACACATTGCAAAGAGAAGAGAAGAGTATAAACAACACAGATCAAGTGAGATAAAATATTAACAACTGAGGAATCTGGGTTTTAAAATGTCAGATTTCTATCTTTGCAATTTTTTGTACATTTGAATTTATATATATTTAAAATTAAATCTTGGAAAGCACACATATTTGGAGTCAAAAAAAAAAAAAAAGAGAAGTCAGTTGCCTTTACAGATGTGTGACTTTGAACAAGTCACTTAACTTCCCAGTTAACTCCATTTTTCTTCTCTTCCAACTAGAATAATAGTATGTGAGTTGATGATTTTTTTTTTTTGCAAGAATTCAATGTAAAATATAGAAACAGTAGTTACCTGGTACACAGTACACATTTTATAAACAATACCTATAGTTTCTGTGTGGTACAAACAGTTAAATGCTCAGTTGCTAATCAGCAGTACTTTGGAAGAAAGGACTGGTGAAAAATCAACTTTTGTTTTTTTTGTGATTAGGGTGAAACTTTACAGAGCAAATTTGTTCTCCATTCAAAAGTACATACATTTTGTTTCAGGACATTGACTGCAATATGTGTAATGTATTTAGCAATGAGAAGAGTGATTAGAACATTACTTTGTGGCCAATTCTTGTAATACCTCATTGCCATGGTGAGGACATTAGGCTCTATTTCAAGTTGATGGGATGTCATAAGTGCTTGTTTTTTTTTTTT
>NW_006922265.1:1161121-1162448 GCF_000298275.1 Orycteropus afer afer | reverse complement strand
TAGTGCTTAAGGCACTTGACTGCTAACCAGAAGCCTGGTGGTTCAAACCCACCATCCATTCCTTGAAAGGAAGGTTGGGCAATCTACTTCCATAGTGATACCATCTCAGAAACCCAAGGAGGGGTTGGTATGAATTGGGTCCAACTCGATGCCACTTAACAACAACAACAACCAGCAGTATGAGAGTCACAATCTCTCCACATCTTCGTCAGCATTTGTTATTTTCTGTTTTGTAGAACCTTGAAATCACTGTTGGGGTGAGATGGTACCTTGTTGTTTTGATTTGCATGTCTCTGATGAATAATGATCATGAACATTTCTTCATGTATTTGCTAGCTGCCTGAGTATCCTCTTTGGTGAAGTGTCTATTCATGTTTTCTGCCCATTTTCTAATTGGATTGTTAATCATTTGTTGTTGAGTTGTTGGAGTTTTCTATAAATTTTAGAGATAAGTCCCTTGTCAGATATGCCATTGCCAAATATTTTTTTTTCCCAATCTGTATGTTCTCTTTTTTCTCTTTTGGAGAAGTCTTTTGAAGCACATAAAAATTTAATTTTTGCAAAGTCCCATCCATCAAGTTTATCTTCAGCTCTTTGTGTATTTTGGGTTATGCTTGACAGTCTATATATGCCATGAATTATTGTTGTTGTTGTTGTTATATGCCATCAACTGGGACCTGACTCAAAGCGATGCCTTCTTGGGTTTCCAAGGCGGTATCACCAGGGAAGTAGGTTGCCCAACCTTCCTTCCAAGGAGTGGTTGGTGGGTTTGAACTGCCAGCCTTCTGGTTAGCAGGCAAGTGCCTTAGGCACTATGCTACCCTAGGAAGGCATGCCATGAATTAGGCCCCAAAATTTGCCCCTATTTTTTTCTTGAGGAACTTTATAGTTTTAGGTTTCACATTTAAGTCTTTGATCCATCTGGAGTTAGTGCTTGTGCATGGTGTGAGTTATGGATTTTGTTTCATTTTTCTGCAAATGGATATCCTCTTCTGCCAGCACTATTTTATTTTATTTTTTTGTACTACTCTTTGCTCCGGATGAGGAGAGATGATAGTTACATTTAGATGGCAAACTTTTAAGACCCTAATTGCTATTCTGGAAAGTAGGATGTAGGACAGTTTTTCTGTGTGCTATGTTGTGCCAATTGAGCCTGATGTCTCCTGTGACCAGGATCCTGAGCCCACAGGCCCAGTGATTCACTTTGTCAAGATGCTTGATTGTGGTTAAGAAGTTATCCTAACTTTGTCCCCTGTTAGCTCTATATTGTATATGGACACTTTTTAATGCATTTTATTGAAATATAATTTATGTACAGAAGGCTGGC
>NW_006922265.1:1157900-1158526 GCF_000298275.1 Orycteropus afer afer | reverse complement strand
TTTTTTTTTTTTTTCAGTTTTATAGATACCATCCACTGCCTTCTCACCTGCATGGTTTCTGTCAATAATTCCAAGCTTAGTCTTATTGGTTGCCCCTTGTAGGTAACTTTTCGTTTTTCCTTGCTGCTCTCATGATTCTTTCTTTAGTTTTGGTGAGTTTGATGATGATATGTCTTGGTGTTTTTCTTTTGGAATCTATCCTGTTTGGGGTTCATTGGACTTCCTGAATTGATATATTCTCATCTTTCATCATATCAGGGAAGTTCTCCTCCAACAAATCTTGGATAACTTTCTCAGTGGTTTTATTTTTCTCTTCCCGTTCTGCAATTTCAATGACAAGTAGGTTATTCCTTTTGATGGTATCCCACATGAACCTTAGGTTTTCTTCATTTTGTTTTGATCTTTTTTTCTGATTGATCCCTTCCCAAAGAAATATTCAGGTATTTGTCTTCAATCTCATTAATTCTGTATTCCATTGCATCAATGCTACTCCTTCGTCCTTTCAATGTGTTATCTATTTCTGACAATTTGGTATTAATCTTCTGGATTTCTTTCTGTAGATTTAGAATCATTTCTAATTTTTCATTTATTTTGTCATTTTGTTCTTGTATTTTCTTCCAAAATTC
>NW_006922265.1:1155449-1157285 GCF_000298275.1 Orycteropus afer afer | reverse complement strand
GCAGCCTTTGGTGACTGGGACTGATCTTTAGGTCAATTCCCAGGTCCCGTCACCACTTGGAAATATTCAGGCTGTTGGTCCCATCAGAGTAGCTGATAGTCCACAGCTCTGACCATCTCTGTACTCACTGTTTTCCTTCAGGTTTTTCCACTAGTTCGTGCCTAATCCACTTCTGTATAGTTCCTTTCAAAGCTCAGGCAGGATTATCTTCTGTATCTTTGTCAATTGGTTTTTCTTTTCTTTGTTGAAGAGGGTCTGTGTCGCTTGTCTGCCCATTCCTCCATCTTATCAGAAGTCCCTCAGCACCATTTGTTAAACAGACCATATCTCTTCCCCATGTAATGGATTTCAGTCCTTTGTCAAAAATCAGCTTACTGTAGGTTGATAGATCTATTCCTGGGTTCTCAGTTCTCTTCCACTGCTCTATATGTCTATCATTGCACCAATACCAGGCTATTTTGACTACTGTGGCTGTATACTAGGTTTTGAGATCCGTAGTGTGAGACCTCCTACTTTGTTCTTCTTCTTCAATAGTGCTTTACTTATTTGAGGTCTCTTTCATTTCCATATGAAATTCGTGATTGGTTTTTCCAGATCCTTAAAGAAGGTGTATGGGATCTGGATAGTATTGCATTGAATGTATGGATTGCTTTGGGTAGTATTGAAATTTTCACAATATTCAATCTTCCCATCACAAGGATGGTAAGTTCTTCCATTTTTGTAGATCTCTTATGGTTTCTTGGAGTAGTGATTTGTAATTTTCTTTGTACGGGTCTTTTGTGTCCCTAGTGAGATTTACTCCCAAGTATTTTATTTTTTTGGTAGCTATTACAAATGGTATCTATTTCCTTATTTTCTTTTTAGCAATCCCTTTGTTGGCAAAGAGGAATCCAACTGATTTTTGGATATTGATCTTGTATCCCACCATAATGCTATATCTCTCAATTAGTTCCAGAAGTTTTCTTTTCTTTTTTTCTTTTTTTTTTTTTGCTGAGTCATTTGTGTTTTCTAGGTATAGGATCATATCATCAGCAAATAGGGGTAGTTTGACTTCTTCCTTACAATTTGGATGCCTTTTATTTCCCTTTCTTGCCTTATTGCCCTAACTAGGACTTTCAATACAATGTTGAATAGGAGTGATGACAGAGGCATCCTTGTCTGGTTCCTGTTCACAAGGGGAATGGTTTCAGGCTCTCTCCATTGAGCATGTTAGCTATTGGTTTTGCATATATACCCTTTATTATGTTGAAGAATGTCCCTTTTATTCCTATTTTGCAGAGAGTTTTTGTCAGGAACGGGTGTGGGATTTTATCCATTGCCTTTTGTGCATCAATTGATATAATAATATGTTTTTTTTCTTTTGTTTTATTTATGTGGTGGATGAAATTAATTGTTTTTCTAGTGTTGAACCATCCTTGTGTACCTGATATGAACCCCACTTGTTCATAATGTATTATTTTTTGAATATGTTGTTGTAGTCTATTGGCTAGGATTTCATTGAAGATTTTTGCATTTATATTCATAAGGGATATTGGTCTGTTGTTTTCCTCTATAGTGATGGCTTTGACTGGCTTTGATATCAAGGTTATGCTTGCTTCATAAAATGAATTTGGGGGGATTCCATCCTTTTCTATGTTCTGGAATAGTTTGAGTAGGATTGGTGTCAGTTCTTCTCTAAATGTTTGGTAGAATTCTCCAGCAAAACCATCTGGGCTAGGACTTTTTTTGGTTGGTATTTTTTTATGACCTGTTCAATTTCTTCTTTGTTATGGGTATGTTCAACTTGTCCACATCAGTCTGTGTTAGTTTAGGTAAGTAGTATGTTTCTAGAAATCT
>NW_006922265.1:1143354-1154154 GCF_000298275.1 Orycteropus afer afer | reverse complement strand
TTCAGTGTCATTATTGACAAGTAGGAATTTGTTGCTGTCATTTTGTTAGGTGTTTTTTTGTGGTATTCCTGGTTTCTTTATATAATTTTCTGTGCTGAGCTCATTTTGTTTATGAATCATGTTATCATTTCCTTCATTGAGATTATTTCACTATTTGCTAAGTATTTGTGCTTGTCCTCTATTTATTGTGATGTGAAGGTTTATCATTTTTCTTTGAGGTTGGCCTGTGATTTATAATTTTCTCCCCAAGTTTAGAATAGTCCATTTATCTTGAAACTCTCTTGACTTCCTAACCATTTAGAAGTTCTGTAACTACACCTTTTTTTCACTCTTTTTGTTTTCTTGTTTCCCTCATTTGCCAATTCATGTCTCTGGTTCCCTGTTTACCATCTTGTAAGCTTATTTTACTTTGTAGACTTCCATAACTGGATTGGTTTCTGGATTATGTCATCATGTGTATTAATGGTTGGGTGTTGTTTGCTATTATTGGTTCTCTGTCCAGAGAACTCTCTTTAGTATCCTTGTAAGGCTGGTCTGGTTTTAACAAATTACCTTCATTTCTGCTTATCTGGAAATCTCCTAATTTCACCATCATATTTGAGGGACAATTTTGCTGGTTTCCAATCCTTGATTGGAAATTTTTCTCTTTCGGGGTTTTATATATACTGTCCCATTGCCTTCTTACCTGCATTGTTTCTGCTGAGAAATTAGAGCTTATTCTTATTGGTTGCCCTTTGTAGGTATCTTTTCATTTTTCCCATGCTGCTTTCAGGATTCTGTCTTTGTCTTTGGTTTTGGTTAGTTTGATTCTGATATGTCTTGGTGATTTTTCTTTTGGGGGCCTATCCTGTTAAGGGTTCTTTGGACTTCCTGAATGGATATATTCTCATCTTTCATCATATGAGGGAAGTTCTTTTCCAACAAATCTTGGACAATTTTCTCAGTGGTTTTATTTTGCTCTTCCTGTTCTGGAATTCCTATTGCACATAGGTTGTTCCTTTTTGTGGTATCCCACATGCATCTTAGGATATCTTAATTTTTTTTTTTAACTTTTTCTGATTGATGCCTTCCCAAAGAAGTATTGAGATATTTGTCTTCAATCTCACTAATTCTATCACCCATTAATTTAATTCTATTCCTTTGCCCATTCAAACAGAAATTAGTATTAATCTTCTGGATTTCTATCTGTAGATTTTGTATCATTTCTAATTTTTTATTTATTTTGTCATTTTGTTCTTGTATTTTCTTTTGCAATTGTCCTAGGTTTTGTCTGTGTTTTCTTTAATTTTGTCAGTGTTTTCCTTGATCTGTCTCTCAACCCACTGAAGGTAGCTAAATATAATTCTTTTGAATTCCTTATCAGTGAGTTCCAATGCTGTTGCTTCTTCAAGGATGTGTTCTGGGTCCGTATCCTGCTCCTTTGTTTCTACTGCTTTATCTTGCTTATTTGTGTGAACTGTAATGATCTGTTGTCTTTGAGACCCTGTGACTTTGTTGTATTTATATTTAATTGGTGATTGTATGTTGGAGTGATTCGGCCAAGATATTAATTTTCTTTTTTTTTTTTTTTTGAAGGGGGGAATGTATCTGACTAAGCAGTGTACTGTGCTCCTCTGTTTGCTTAGCTAGTTGGTAGCACTTATGCACTCACCATCTATCTCCTGGTGGTTGTAATAGAGAATGAGAGTGGCTACACAGATCTCTGTTAACTGTTTCTGAAGAGCAATTAAGGTCAAGTTAGGTTCTTATTGGTGGTCATGTATCAATGGCCAGTTGGTGCAGAGGCAAGTGGTGACTCTCACACAGTAAGTAGAGCTGTAGGAGGTGCAAGTGTGGTTGAGTTGTACGGGTATGGTTGCTGTTTCCTACTAAGTTAGACAAAAACAACAATTGAAAAACCTTCAAAAAAGTGAAAGCAAGAGGACAAAAAATACACACTGCATAAATACACAGGAACAATCACCAAAATGAGAAAACAAAGAAAACAAAAGGCAATAAATGAGAGAAACTATTTAAAGAAATACTTTAAAAAGCCAGAAGAAATATGAATAGAAAAGGAAGAAAAAAAAAAAAACTTGCAATATCTGTGGAGGGAGGAATAAGAGAAAAGAGGTAGAGTAGGAGAATAATGAAGAAAATAATAGGAAAAATGCAAAAAGAAAAACAAGGACTGGTGAGAACTACAAGAAAGAAAAAAATGGGAACCAGGAGAAAAAGAAAGAGAAAAAGCCAAAAACTTGAACCTAGGAAGGGAAGAGGAAAGAATAATAATAAAAAGGACAAAATATTAATAATAATAGTTTTAAAACAGACAAAAACAAACCAACCAAATAGAAAAACATATCTGAGTGAGGCAGGGTGCCCTGGCTCCATCAGAGTACACAGACTGGGATGGAATTCCTGTCGGCCCAGAAGGTGGTTGGGAGTGAGGAAGGCTGCACTTCCATTCACCAAGAGTGTGCAGGGTATAAGAGTAACAAGGGGAATATTGCATCTTTCCGGTCCTCAGTGTTTGGCATGTCCTTACAGTCCCTGGAATCTGAGAGAATGCTGTAGCTTTAAATATCCAAAATGGTGGAACTGCTTGTAAGCATTCAGAATTGTTATGTCCTCCAGACAGCCATAAGTCCACGGCTCAGGCCATCTCTCTCTTTGCTGCTTCCCCTTTTGTTCACCAGTCACCAGTGCAGTTCTCTGTGCAGCCCTTGGCTAGCAAGGCCAATTTTTAGGTTAATTCTTAGGCCTTAAGAACACTGGGCAATATCTAAGCTCTCCATGCCATCAGGATAGCTGACAGTCCAGATCTGTATGTCTCCTTTTTCAGTGTTTTCATGCAGGTTCTTCTACTAGTTGAAGTTTAGTCCACTTCCATATCTTTCCTTTTAAAGATCAGGGCTCCAAGATTATCTTCTGTATCTGTGTTAATTGGTTCCCCTTTTCTTTGTGGAATAGGGTCTGTGTAGTTTGTCTGCCTATTTCATCATCTTACTGGAATTCTCTCCATGATTTTGAGTTTTGTTCCACATTTTTCTCCCACCTTTCCAGGATCTCTTATCCTGATATCTTTCTGAATGGTTGTCAGTGGTAGCCAGACACCATCTAGTTCTTCTGGTCTCACGGTGATGTAGGCTGAAGTTTGCGTGGTTCACTAGACCTTGGAATAATTGTTTACATGCATCTTTGATTTTCTTCATTTTCCTTTGCTCCAGATGAAGAGAGACCAATTGTTGCATCTTAGATGGCCACTTGCAAGCTTTTAAGACTCCAGTAACTACTCAATGAAGTGGGATTCAGAACAGTGTTTTTATATAGTAACAACAAATGCAATGCACTGTTATTGAGTTGGATTTGATTCATAGCAACCTCTCGGGTTTCCAAGGTGGTATCACTACGGAAGTAGATTACCCACCCTTCCTTCTCAGGAGTGGCTGGTGGGTTTAACACACCAGCCTTCTGATTAGCAATCAAATGTTATGCCAATTGAGCTTGATGTCTTCAACAACCATGGTCCTGAGCCCAGATGCCCAGCAACTCACTCCCTCAATGTGATGAAAATCACTGTGGAACACAGACGCAGTTTTAATCCAATGCACTTGGGTTGCAATGAGTCACAGTCAACACAACAGCAACTTGTTTGGATCTTTTTTTATTGTTGTTGTTGTTTTGGAACAATGGGAAATAACTATGTGCAAATTACCAGATAAATTTGCATTTGTTTTTTTCATATTGCAACATTCAAACCTAAAAATATAAAGCATATGGTTCTAGATTGTAATTTTAGGCATCTGACTAATGGAACAGGGTCAATTTGGGGATTAGATCCAAGCCAGAAAACACCTATTAAATATTGTCTATGTATTGACACTGTGCTCAGGCTCTGAGGTTCAGAGACAAAGGAAACACAGCCCTAATCCACAAAGATTTTCCAGTTTCATGGATAAGACAAAAAATCAGTTAATTGCTTCACAGTGTGAAGTAAGATATGACTGAGGTAAACACAAACATGCATGAAAGCAAACATGATGTCCGCTTTATCAATTTGGTTGTGGTGGCAACCATAGAAATGAAAATTTTGACTTAACCTGGAAAGAGATTTTTGCAAGACACTGTATAATCCACACATCTGTCTTATTTTTTCTGTTGACACTAAATCTTATTTCCTCCATTTCCACTGAGTATGAGTTACTTTTTTCTTTTTTTACTTTTCCATTTGTCTCTTTCTTAGCTCCTCAGACTAAAGGTCTCAGACTAAAGAGCTTATAAAGATATAAGCTCTTCTATTGTCATTTTTCCAGTGTCAATTTAAGACAAAAGCCATTGTTTAAGAAGTTTTAAAAATACCTATTTTCTAAACTTCTAATGTTTCCTTTTTTTTTTTTTTTTTGAAATATAATTTAAAAAGCTTGACTCTCCAGCATGGTTTATTTCCTCCTTCTTTGATTGTTCTGTTCCACCATCTACCCATCCCAGTATTCACTCACCTCTCTGCCTATGTCCCACCTTCTCTAAAACTCACTGCTGTCAAGTCAATTTCAGCTCATAGAGATCCCTCCTTGGGTTTTTGAGGTGATATCACTATGAAAGTAGATTGCCCAACCTTCTTTCCGAGGAGTGGCTGGTGGGTTTGAACCGCCAGCCTTCTGGTTAGGAGTCAAATGCCTTAGGCACTATGCCACCAGAGCTCCCCCACCTTCTCTAGGAAGGTTTAATATGGCTTGCTTTATGTTAAATCCTCTGTTTTTAAGATTTTATGTAGCATAATTAGAAAGTGTAACTGATTAAAAAAAAAAAATGGGTCATGTATTCTTAGCAACAGTCAGTCAGGGAAATTTTTTGATTACTCCAATAAGGCTGCCAGAACACCAGATCTTTTGGATTCCAGGTTGGAAACACCCAGCAGCATGTCCTTAACATCCACCCACAATAATGACCAGAAAATTGATTTGCTGTCTTTAGAGTTACAATGAATGGTTTTCCAAGAAGCAAGAAATCTTAATTTTAGATGGGACAATAGTAGTTGAGAGCTGTGGTGCCATGGTACCTAAGGCATTTGACTGCTAACCAGAAGGCTGGTGGTTCAAACCCACCAGCTGCCCCACAGAAGGAAGAGTGGATAATCTACTTCTGTAAAGATTTACCACCTCAGAAAACCAGAGGGGTTCACGTTGCATCAGAATTGACTTGATGGCAGGGAGGCTTTTTTTGTTTTGTGTTGTTTTTAATAGTAGTTGTGGTAGATGATTTCCTCCTACATATCCCTGCAACTGTGTTGCTCATCATGTATGTGACATGGTGACCATCTGCTTCCAATGACAAGATCTCAGTTGGATTCACCTTCAACTTTAATTGGTCCAATTTTTGTGCAATATCAATCTGTATATTGACTCATATATATACTGTCTACCTTTTAACCACTGTCCTAATATTGTCATCTAAAACTACATGCATTTCTCATAATTCCTTTCACAGGACAACCATTCACACATTTGAAGACTGCTAACCACCTAACAGCCCAACCAGCCACATCAGTTCCCTTTCTCTAATTAATTCCTTAACCACATATGTGTCTTCCTTGTTTTATATTAAACAACCATAACTTCTTAATTTAGTTCTTATGACATGGTTTCAAGGTTTCAAATATTATGCTCCTTGCCTTCCTCTAAATTCTTTCCAGGTTATCAGTAATCCTCTTTAATATGAGATGCTCTTTAAATATGACTCCCAGAGTTGAATATAATTATGAAGTTGTTTTCTAACCAATATCAAACAAAGTGAGAGTAATATCTACATCAGTCTGAACACTTTGTACTTTAGAATCAAGGTCTAAGTGAACATCTAAGTCCAAAACTTTTTTTGGAAGCCACTCAATAGATACATTTGATTAATTAATATTTTTTCACATATTCCTTTTACTTAAGTTGAGAAATACCTATCTTGTTTTTATTTGGAAGACTGAATTTTATAGATCTAATCTTTCTTTTCGAGGCAGGCACTTTCCAAATCAATTAATACACAGAATAAAATGAATACAGACTTTTGTTGATATGCCATGTTCAGACTATTAGTTTTTATAAAGCTGTAGAAGCTTTTTAGTGCCATAAATGCAAACAAAGTATTATTAATATTATTATAGCCTTTTTAGTGAATAGAAAATCAGGTTCTCCATAATTCTTTTTGGAGTGACATTCACATACTTAATATTTACTTTAAAACTTTTCAAAAACTATCGACTTTAATGAACATTTATTCTATCCAATTTATTTTCCCCATATTTGCCAGTCTGCTTCACTGTATGTCATTTCACATGGATCTTGTATTATTACAAACATCATTTCAAGACATTTTAAGGATGTGAATTCTGTTTCTTGTTCATAACAATGGTCATCAGCAATCTATAAATATTAGCAAGCCATGTGAACTAATCACTTCTCTTAGTCTTAAAATTGCCATGAGAAGTTAATGGATCAAAACAATTTACAGAGTCACAGCAGTTGCCCTGGTAAAGTGCACCTGCAGAACCATTTTTCTTTCTGACTTCATCTCTCCTTCTTGAATCCCCCCATCATCTACTGATTCTTTGATCTTTGAAAATTTAGTTACCTATGTGTTTTTTTTTATGACCATTTCCCATTGCATAAGGGAAATAATAATATTATTTTCAATAAATATATTAAATTATTGAATATTATTTTCAAGTGATTAACATGCATTAGTCACTATGTTAGAAACTTTGCCTATAATTGCTAATTTTTACAGCAGCCCTGTGAAGCATTAAAATTAATACTTTACATATCAAGAAAATGAAATAGAAAGATATTAAGTGACTTTCTCAAGGTAACTCAAATAGTAATGAGCTAAGATTTGAAACTTTAGATGTATTCTGTGCTCCATGGCATTCAGTGGCTTTCATAATTAATTCAATAAATATGCCTTGAAAACCCAATTTGTTTCTTGCACTGTTCCAAGGAGAAGAGTGAACAAGACTGATAATAAACACATTCAAAAAGCTTAAACTTTTAGCAAGGATAAGGAGTGAGATGATACAGACATTCAAGTAACTGAATGAACAAGATAATATCACAAGGGTGAAAACAAGCAAGGTGGCAGGATAGGGAGTGTCTGGGGGCTACTTGGATGGAGTGATCAAGGAAGTCTACTCTGATAATATGAGATCTGATTGACAGGTAGAGTAGTCATGTTAACATCAGAGGCTAAGCATTCCAAGCAGAAAGGATAGCACATACAAAGACCATAAAGAAGAAAAATTTGTAAGTGTCCAAAGTAAAAAAAAAAAAAAAAAAAAGGAGAAAGAATATGTAGATAGTATGGGTGGAACATAGAAAGTTAGAAATGTTGTAAGTGATAATTATGCTTGAGATAGGGGTTTAGCAGTGGATATGGAAAGTAGTGGGGGTGCTGGTGGTGTAGGGTCTAAGGCATTTGACTGCTAACCAGAAGGCTGGTGGTTCAAACCCACCAGCTACTCCTCAGAAGGAAGATTGGCCAATTTATTTCCATAGTGATAATGCCTCGGAAACCCAAGGAGGGGTCCCTATGAGTCTGATCTGACTACAGCAGTGGGTTTGGTTTTTAGTTTTTATGGATAGTAGCAGATATATTGGGAATAAACATCAGAGGTTCTCACTCAGATTCAGAGTGTATTATCCAAATTTTAGCATTCACCTTACATGCACACAACGGCCACTTATCTCAAACTATTTACCAATTCCCACAATGTCCTTGTGCTTTTCACAACACATTTGTTTCTGGTCTGCTGTGCCCTTCTTCCAAATATTTCTCTAAGACATATCGACTCTTTAGTCAAGTTACATATTATAGGATATCCTAATTATAAAGTTTTCTCCAAATCTCCTCCCCTTAATTGGAATGAACCTCTTCTTTTCTCTTTTGCCTATTCTGTGGAAGTCTGAATGGTTTCATTACTTAAGGCTTTTACTTTCTTCTTACCCCAACTAGACTGCAACCTCTCTGAGGACACAATCATTTCATACATCTTTGCACTTCAAACACAGTAGGACAGAAAACAGAAGCATTGAATTAAAGTTCTGAAAGTCAGAAATACAAAATCAGACTCACTGTTCTAAACCCATGGTATTGGCAGGACTGGCTCATTTTGCAGGTATTAGAGGAAACACTTTTCCAGCTTCTGGAGGCCATCAACATTCCTTGGCTCACCTCAGAGCATCACTTCACCTGTTCTCTCTCTACTTCTATTATCATATCCCCTCCTTCTCTGACACTGACCTTCATTACCTTCCCTCTTATAAGAGCACATATATATTGACACCATCCTGTTGATCTCCACCTAAAGATCCTTAACTTAATCGCTTCTGCAAAGTCCCTTTACCACATAAGGTAACACGTTCACAGGTTCTAGGGTTTCGGACATGGACATCTTTGAAGTGCTATTATTTAGAATACTGTGTATGTCTTATGATATATTATCAATCGTTGATATCATTAAAACATTTTATCAGAACGTAAAACTCCCTCATTTGTGAGAATCACTCCTCCACTGGCATTTATGACACAAGAATTTTCTACTGACGACAAAGATACAGTCTCCTCAACAAGAGGTGCTTGAAGGTACATTCTTGCTCTTGTTACATGCCTTTGAGTCAGATTCCACTCATAGCAACCTTGTGCACAACAGAACAAAACAATGCCTGGTCCTGCACCATCCTCACAATCATTGATATGTTTGAGCCCATTGTTGCAGCCACTTTGTCAATCCATCTAACTGAGAGTATTTCTGTTTTTCACTGACCCTCCAGTTTACCAAGCATGATCTCTTTCTCCAGGGACTGCTCATTCCTGACAACATGTCCAAAGTGAAATGAAGTCTCATCATCCTTGCTTCAAGGAGCATGCTGGCTGTACTTCTGCCCAAACAGATTTGTTTGTTTTTCTGGCAGTCCATGGTACATTAAAAAAATCTTTACAAACACCATAATTCAGAGACATCTGATCTTTGGTCTTCCTTATTCATTGTGCAGCTTTTACATGCACATGAAGAAATTGAGAATATCATGGCCTGAGTGAGATACACCTTAGTCATCTGTTACCTAGTACCACTCTGACAAGAAATATACCACAAATGGGATGGCCTTAAGAAACAGGAGTTTATTCTAACAATTTGGAGGCTTTAAGTCCAAGTTCAAAGTGCCAGGCTCTAGGGGCTGGGTGAGAGCCCCTCAACCTTGGGGTCCAGCTCTGCCTCCTGCTTCAGGCCCACTTGAGCTAGAGGCGTTTCTTCACTCAGACAGCTGTTGGCTACTGAGGCTGAGAACCCTCAAAGTTGACAAGTAAAATGGCACAGTCCTGATGTTACCAAACCATACGGCAGGCCATTAACTTAAGTCCATTGTAATTCCCAAGGTCGGCAAAGCTTAGCAGGCTGCTCAGCAATGACATGGCTACATGCAGGGTCCAAGCGTGCCATAGGCTAGAGACCAGTCCCAAGGCTTCTCCTTATATACAGGTAGCAGACTACATCCCAAAAGCAGATACTCAGCTGCTTATGGTAGATCCCACCATGGAGTTGATTGCCAGTCTCATGGGGAATAACTACCACCAGCTGCCCAGCCACTCAGCCAGGCCCAGCCAAGTTGACACACAAACATAACCACCACATCATCATACTGAACTCTTTAGTTTTTAACACTTTAAAGAGGTCTTTTGCAGCAGATTTACCCAATGCTATTTGTCATTTGATTTCTTGACTTCTGCTTCCATGGGAGTTGATTGCGGATTCAAGTAAAATGAAATCCCTGGCAACTTCAATTTTTCCTCCATTTTTCATGATGTTGATTATTGGTCCAATTGTGAGGATTTTAGTTTTCTTTATGTTGAGGTGTAGTCCACACTGCACACTGTAGTCTTTAATCTTCATAAGTAAGTGCTTCAGTTCTTCTTCACTTTCAACAAGCAAGGTTGTGTTGTCTGCATATCACAGATTCTTAATGAGTCTTCCTCCAATCCTGATGCTGCGTTCTTCTTACAGTCCAGCTTCTCAGATTATTTGCTAACCACACGGATTGAATAAGTATAGTGAAATGATACAACCCTGATGCACACTTTTCCTGATTTTAAACCACAGAATATTCCCTTGTCATTGTTGAATAATTGCCTCTTAGCATATGTCCATGTTCTGCATAAGCACAATTAAGTGTTCTGGAGTTCCCATTCTTCACATGGTTATCCATAATTTGTTGTGATCCACACAGTTGATACCCTTTGTATAGTCAATAAAACACAGGTAAACATCTTTCTGGTATTCTCTGCTTTCAGTCAAGATCCATTTGGCATCAGGAACGATACCGTCATTTCAAGTTCTCTTCCAAATCTGGCTGGAATTTCTGGCAGGCAGGTGTATGCTGGTTCTGGTTTACCTTGTCTCTGAGAACGTTGCTAGGTATGCCATTGAAGTACGACAAAAGTTTCCCAGATTCCAGTTAAAGAAGTCTGAGTACTAGTACTCCAGTAGTAAATGGAACGAGGGAATTAGTGGTGCATGAAGGCAAAAAGAAATGGGAAAAATTAGAATGTAAAGGAGAAAGCTTCACTTTCATAGGGGCTCAAGTACTTATGCTAAAAATTAGATATTACTTCTTTGGCAGCAAAATTAATATTACATCTTATCATTTGCTGAGGTGAGGCTGTAATGTACAAATAGGGAGCTCTGGTGGCATAGTGCCTAAGGCATTTGACTACTAACCAGAAGGTGGGCCGTTCAAACCCACCAGCCACTCCTCGGAAGGAAGATGGAGCTATCTACTT
>NW_006922265.1:1115576-1140962 GCF_000298275.1 Orycteropus afer afer | reverse complement strand
CAGTTCATTAAAAAAAAAAAAAAAAAGTGTACAGGTACCCAGTTGAAAAATAAGTAAAAGTATTTGAAGGAATATTTTACAAAAAAAATATATAGAAAAAAACAATAAACACATGAAAAGCTGGTCAACATCATTACTCATTGGAAAGATTCAGTTTAGAATCACAAGAATATATCAAACCCTCCCAGACAGCTATAATGAAAAAGACAAAATAAATGTTAACAAGTATGTGAAAAGATTAGAACCCTCATGCCTTCCTGATAGGAATATAAAATGGCACAGTTATTTTTGGCAATAGTTTGGTAGTGTTAAACATAAATTTACCATATAACTCTGCAATTCCACCCCTAGGATTCTATCTAAGAGAAATAAAAATTTGTATTTGCACAAAGACTTGTAGTTGACTGTCCATTGAGGATGATTCATAATAATAAAAAAACTGAAAAAAGAAATAACCAAATGGCCATCAGCCAGTGAATGAATAAATAAAATGTATCATCTCCACAAGGAGCTTGCTGTTGCAGAGGTTAAGAGCTAGGCTACTAATGAAAAGGTCAATAGTTCAACTCTTCCAATAGTTGCTTAAGATAAAGAGGTGGCAGTCTGCTTCTGTACAGATTATGGCCTTAGAAACCCTATGGAACAGTTCTTCTCTGTATTGTAGGCTCTCTATGAGTTGCAATTTGACATAATGAGTTTGGATTTTTTGTTTGTATGTTTGTTTTATTATATTTGTACAATAGAATACTATCCATCACTGAAAAGGAAGTATTAAACAGTGCTAGGGAGTCCTGGTGACACAATGACTAAGCGCTTGGCTGCTAGCCAGAAAGTAAGCTGTTTGAACTCACCCAGCTGCTCCAAGAGAAAGACCTGGTGATATGCTCCTGTAAAGAGTGCAGCATAGAAAATCCTATGGGGCAATTCTCATCGGTTATGTGAATTGTTATTAGTCAAAATCGACTTGACAGCACCTAACAATAACAAACACTGCTAAAACATGAATGAACTTCAAAGAAATGTATGTTAAGCAAAAAGAAGCTAGATACAAAAGACCACATGGAACATGATTCCATTTACATGAAAAAAGGAAAATTCATACAGGCAAAAAAGTAGATTCATAGTTGTCTGAGACTGAGTGTGGAAAGAGAGTGACTACAAATGTACAAAATGGCTATTTTTGGAGTGATGGAAATGTTCTAAAATTGGAATGTGGTATAGGTTGCAAAACTCTGTCAGTTTAATAAAAACTATTTCGGAAACCCAAGGAAGGGTTGCTATGAGTCGGGTCCGGCTTGATGGCACATAACAACAAACAACAACATTTAATTGCACACTTAAAATGGGTAACAGTTGTTTGGTATGTAAATTTTTTGTCAATAAAGTGTTAAAATAAAATCCACCAATACCCTAAATTATACAAATAGTTATTGGCAGGGCAAGGACTCACACTCAATGTGCTGGATGCAAATTTGAGATTCCTTGTGTAAGAGGCCACCTTCAACACATTCAACTTATGCAAATTTATGTTAACTTCTCAGAAAACCCAACAAACATACAAATAAAAGAGAGAGGGAGAATCTTTTGATTTACTCTGTCACTCTTCCCGATCTTGGGTCCTACTGCACCCAGTGGGGGAAAAAATAACTACAACCAAAATGCAAGGAAAAGTGAAAGAAATTAAACAATTTTCAAGATTAATTTTGATTATATATTATTTTCTTTTTATGCACTAAATTTAGACCTTAACTACACGTAGCTGTGATTTCATTATATTGAAATTTCTTCCAAATTTAAGTCAAACATATCATTACTATGAATATTCACTTTTAAGATATAAAAAGTTTATGAAATTATTTCAAAAGATAGAATACATATGTGATAGAATTACAAGTGTTGCTCACCTATCTGAACCACTGTAGAGAACACAATCAGTCTTTTTAAGCATTGTTTATACCTGTGGTGAGGACAGTGATGGTTCAGTGTCAGGGTTCCTGTATTTCATGCTGGAAACTGCACCAGGCCAATGCACCTCAAGTGCAGCTGTCTATTTAGTCTGTAAGTGGAGGCTTGTGTGTGGCTGTGAGGTTGAACAGGTTTCAGCAGAGCTTCCAAACTGGGATGGACTGCAAAAAAGAAAAAAAAAAAGGTCTGGCTATCTACTTCCTAAAATCAGCCAATGAAAACCCTGTGGAATCTGAGGACTCCTGGTCGCTGTAAGTCGGTTCCAACTCCACGGCACATAACAACAACAAACTGAGAGAAAATAAATTTCTGTTCACAAAAACCATTCTCCTGTAGTATTTCTGTTAAAGCAGTACTAGATAACTAAGGCACTATACCTCTGACTTTGAAAATACATGAAGAGGCCGCAAGGCAGCGGGCTGATGGAGGCTGTGAAAGACAGGGAAACAGATTCTCCCCTTCAACCCCAGAGAAAACACAATTCTCCTTGTACCAATTTTACGTTCTGCCCTCCAGGCCTATAAAATAATAAATTTATGCTATTTTAAGCCACTGAGTTTGTGGTAATTGTTATAGCTGCAATAGGAAACTAATACAGTATCTGAGCTGGTTTTCCTCATGAGTCCCAAACAAATATTTAGTCAGGGAAGAAATAAGTGAACAAAAACAAAATGAAACAGCTAAAATAATTCTAACCCAGATTAGAATTTGTCTGTGATGACCCTAAACAGTGATTTAAGATAATTCCTGAGTTTCCTCTAGGAAAAAAAATGCTGAGTGTCTCGTATTTCTCCTGTCTGCTGTGTTCTCCTCCTAAGACAATGTCCAAATGTTTAGGTTAAGAAGGTTTTAACTTTAATTATGCATATCTTTAATTATCAGGGATTAAATAATGTCAAATAAGTGTCTGAACTTCTTTTAGTCTTGGCTTCATGGTTGCAAGGTGACTATATTCACATTCAGAGAAGGAAAAATGGGAGTGGTTAGGAGTCATAAGCATATATCTCTTGTATCAGAAAAATCAAAAACTTTTCCAAAACACACTATTATAGTTTATCACCTGGAGCTGGGTATGTTATATGAGTGTGTGTGTGGGGGGGGGGGGGGGGGAGATGTGAAGGGGATATAGGAGAGGATGTAAATAACATGATGGAAAAGTGTGAAGCTTATGTGAACTCATGGCAGAGAGGAGACTGAGGGTCACTGGGTACAATGTCCTCTCATCTCTAGAGAGACTGCCATACTCACTTGCTGCTTGTTTTGTTAGCCTTTAAAACCAAAATCCAGGGCCTATACACCATTTTGTTTGGTTTTTCCTTTGGCTAGTGCAAGCTTTGGTCCATACCTATAACTCTTCTACTGAACACTGCCCTTGGGATACTGGAAATACTTTGTCTCCATTTTCAGAGTTGAAAGTGCTTGAATATAGTGTGGGTGTCCCTTAACCTCTCTCTCTCTCTCACTGCCTTCAAGTCAGATCCAATTCATAACGACACTTCCTTGGGTTTCCCAGGTGGTATCTCTACAAAAGTAGATTGCCCAATCTTCCTTGTGAGGAATGGCTGGTGGATTTGAACTATCAGCCTTCTGTTTAGCAGTCAAATGCTTTAGGCATCACCAAGTGACAAATACAGGAGTAGGAAAACCTACCTTATCCTTTGGGAATTTATGAGTAATATATACTCTATCATTTTCTTGTGGGATCAGGCTGAAGCTACCCTCTTTGGATCTTTGCTTGAAATTCCACCTTTGCTTAACTTCTTCCCCTCCATTCCCTGCTTCTCCTATACCCTTATTTTATTTCCCTGAAAATATTTCTTTAATATATCATTTGTCTAAGAATTATGTATCTACAACTGCTCTGGAGAATTTGACCTGATACTCATTCTGTGACTGACCCACCTCCAGTCAGCTCTCGTGGGCCATAAATCCTTAAGATACCTTCTTGATCTTAGGTCAACCTACACATTCTCCCAGGAGCTCTGATAGCATAGTGCCTAAGGCACTTGACTGCTAACCAGAAGACTGGCAGTTCAAACTCACCAGCCATTCCTCAGAAGGAAGGTTGGGCAATCTACTTCCTAGCGATACTGCTTGGAAACCCAAGGAGGGGTCGCTATGAGTCGGCTCCGACTTAATGGCACATAACAACAACAACACATCCTCCCAGCCTCTATTCTAGACTCACCTGGCTCTCCCACACTGGGCTCATGGCAGATGTCTGGCCCTCAAATCAGCAGCATTCACAGTACTCAAGTCCTGAGGGAAGCTCAGAAAATATAAATATCAGAGTTTTGTTTTTCCAGATCACCATGTGCAACCACATTAATGTGACTATATCCTACATTGTGTGTATGTGTGTGTGTGTGGGTGTGTGTGTGAGTGAAGTTAGAGGGCAAGAATTGATATTTTCTAGATTCTGTGTGGGTTTCAGAGGTAAAAGCCTTAGTCTGTCCCTGCTATTCTATCTGGCAAATGTCCAGAGGTGGTAAATGCAAGGCATGCAAGTAGACTGTGAGGGTTTCTCATACCCACTCTGAACTTCTACCAACTAGAATAGGTAAGAGCTTCTATTTTACTTCATCTAATCTAAATCCTTTTTCTGACATCAAAGCAGCAATACTTTCAGCTTTGCTATCATAAGTCAAAGTGAGATATTTTTTCAGGATAATTTTATAAACCGAATTTCCAAAGTAATTTAATGGTTTTACATTTGATATATTAAGGGACAGAGGAAAACAAAATGCTCTCTTAATATGTTGACCTAATTGCATAAGCCATTTTGCATGTTAGACAAAGACATAATTTTTTTTTTTCCTTTCAATTCTTTCTTTTAAAGCATAAATAAATAAATAAATAAGAAACAAAAACAACAATAGAATTTTCTTATCACATTGAGCACAATAATATCTTCCAAATAATACTCTTAGAAAGATCTGCCAGGTTGAATTATATTCCTTTTTATCACTCTTGTGATAATAAATTAAGGTTAGAAAAGAAAGACCCCTGGGTCAACTATATAGTTACCAAATTATAATATCAATTTAAGTAACCCGAAGGTATTTTGGGAAAAATTGTTAAAAAGGACTTGTGGATGGTTTTAAAATGCCAAACTCCCTCAAATACCGAGTAGCTGTCTTCAAGTACCTGTTTGCATAGCCAGTTATTTTTGTTTTATTGCCACCCCCCCCCCCAATCCTCACATTGTTGTTGTTGTTATGTGCTGTTGAGTAGGACCCGACTCATAGTGACCCGTCCTTGGGTTTCCGAGGCAGTATCACTACGGAAGTAGATTGCCCCATCTTTCTTCCGAGGGTGGCTGGGGGGTTTGAACCGCCAGCCTTCTGGTTAGCAGTCAAGTGCCTTAGGCACTAGGCTAGCAGAGCTCCCAGTCCTCACATTAGTTATGTTGTTGTTGTTGTTATTTGCTGTCGAGTCGGCCCCGACACATTAGTTATAGAAAAAGAAAAAGAAACAAAACAAAATCTGACTTTGGCAAAGCTTGTCTTCAGAACATCTTACTTTAGACTTAGTATAAAGGTTATGCAGAAATTCAAAAGTAGGTTTTCTTATTCATTCCTCCATCTTCAAAGGCCTGGAAGCTATCAGAGGTGTGAAAATTTATGCTTATCAAAGAACATTAGTAACAATTTCTTTAAAAAAAAAAAGTTTGTTTTTTTTCCCAGAAACTAAAACAAAATGATTTTTCTTTCCTCACTCTCCTCTAGCTAACAATCATGTGTGACATTTACCCTAGTCAAAAAATATTTTCTCATCAGAAGGAAAACTGGTAACAAAGGTCTATCAGTAGTTTTTCTTTGTTCTCTATTTACAGTTATGAGAGAAAAATGATTCATGATTACTATAATTATATCTCTCCTAAGGAGAGCTGTACTAATTACATAATTTTTTTAGCCATTTTTCTTTTTACATGCTTTTAGTTAACCTTAATTGAAATGTATTTTGCAATTTTGTACCCAGTTACTTTTCAAACCTCTGTGTGGGTCATAAATTGAATGGTCTAGAATCACTTAACTCATCAAATGTGTTCATGATGACATTAAAGCTCTTGGGCCTACATATTCACAATTGCAATATAAAGAGTTTCCCTCAACAGATAGGATCTTCATGGGTGTTTTGAGGGAGTCGACAGGAAATGAGTTTTGGGTAAAATGTTTTGTAATCTGTAGTTACACAATAATGACAATGAACTTTAGGAGTCAGCCTGGGAGTATTAGCTGAGTTAATATTACCAGTAACTTTAGCCATTTCCTTTTATGACTTATAGCACATTTATAACTCTGGGTAACCCCTCTGTTGTCTTTTGTGTATTCATCTAGTTCTTTATGGTTCCATTCTGCTATTGCCTCCTTTACTGCAAAAACTGCTAGTGGCCAGAGAGATAACAGAAAATTGTTTTGAATTTAATATGTCCTTGAAAATAAATTTATGTATTGTTTGTTTTAAAAATATTCTTTTTTTAAAAGCATTGTACTACTTTTCTAAGGATAATTTCATGTAGACAGCATCATAGCAGTTGCATCATGAGATTTAAAATTTTCAGTTCAAGAGAGGATATTAAGGGTGAAAAGCAACCTCCCCCTGCAAGAGAATAAATATTCCTTATTGAAGAAGTTGATTCATGTTTTATAATTAATGTCCCTAATCCATATGTAAATAATTTTTATATTCTCTGAAAACATTGAAGATCTTTGTCATTCTATTTAATCTTCCCAAGTAGGAAGTGAGTATTGATATGTTCACTTTAAATATGAAGAAAGTGAGGATTAGAGAGGTGAATACCAAACCAAGCTAACTCATTGTCTTCAAGTTGGTCCCAACTCATAGAGACCCCTCCTTGGGTTTCTGAGGCAGTATCTTTATAAAAGTAGATTGTCCAGTCTTCTTTCCAAGGAAAGGCTGGTGGGTTTGAACCACCAGCCTTCTGGTTAGCAGTCAAATGCTTTAAGTACTAGCCATTACTACTAGTCTCCTAGGTTGACATTATTTCCCAGTTTTACATATTAGAAAACTAGAGTGCCAAAAGATGAAGTAACAGTCTGGTAAATTTCAAAACCAATATGTGAAACTTTCCTGAGTCCTTTGAGAATAACAAGATGACATGCTCATGTATATATTTGTCAATATGAATTAAGTGCTGAAAAGTGTTAAGCCTACCATGATGTTGCTGGTAACAATGAGAAAAACATTGTCTTTTTTACTTTTTATATTACATTTCCTTGTTTTTATGTTATTGGCTTAAGACCTTGTGGATCCCAGCAAATGAATGGATTAAAATGCCAATGCTACGTTGTTTGATATTAAGACTGATTAGGGATTAGAGAATTGGACCAGTAGAGAATTTTATGTTTATCTATGTACTTAAGCTGCTAACCTAAATTTGGCTGCTTGAATCCACCAGTTGCCTATAAGAGAAAGATGTAGCAGTCTGCTCCCACAAAGGATGACACCTTTGGAAACTTGTAATAGGAGAAAAAAGGCCCCAGATTCAAACAGGTTCAATATAGACACTTTCATAAAGCCTTAGACAGGATAAAGACAAAACAAAGACAGTCATCCAGGATGAGGGAGACCATCAACACGTACACAGTACAGAAAGCTGAATCACTGCCATGGGGCTAATTAGATCACAAAATCATGTTTGGTGGTACATAGGGTCATCATTGCTGCAGGTAGGACTACAGAAGCAGGGAAATGACCATGATTGGGATACATGAATAACTGAAGATGAAAAAGAAAAAAGGGTTGCAGGATTCATTCTGGACCTTGACTACCTGGCTAGGTGGTGGTTGGGATATAACTCATGACCATGACATATGGCTGAGTCAGAGCCACAACCTTAATTTAAGTTAGAAAAAGGCACATTCAGGCCAGTTTCCTAGATCTTGGTGTGAGTGTAATCTACTTCCCACCACACTCTTCCTGAAGGCAAACTGCCCCTGTCTAGGTTTGTCCTGGAACTTGTCTATGCATAACCACGATGCTGCTTTAATGGTAAGAAGGAACTCAAATGGTGTCTGAAACTTGTGTCAGACATCAAAATGGAATTAGGGCTCCCACTGCAGAGCACAGCCTTCTACAAATCCAAGTCCTTTAGAATTTTAAACTCTAATCCAAAGCCTATGAGGCAGTTCTACCCTCTCCTATAGTACAGAGTCACTATGTGTCAGAATGGACTCAGGGATAGTAAGTTTGGTTTTGGTTTTGGCACCATTATAAAACAAGAGCTTTATGCATAGAGTGTTTTTCTTCTCATTTTAATATTACAATCTTAACAGAAATAAATTTATTTAGAGCAGTTTTATTTGCAAATAATTAATGCCTTTGGCTATTTGCATTGGAAAATCTTTAAAGGATGATCCTGCATGTATAAAAATAACTTAAAAAGTGAATAAGGACATGGCTCAATAAGTGGGTAAGAATTCTAAAATAAATGGAAAAAATATCCCTGTAGATAGATGTTAACAGAGGTATTTAAAGTGCACAATTTGGAAAAAGAGGAATTTGATTCAATTTGACATAAATTGAGTTCTCAAAATAGATAAGGATTTGTAATAGTCCTTGGTGGGGGTCCCCATAGAAAGAGTGAACAAGAAGGGAAAATAAGCATGAGAAAGACATTCTCAAGTCATTTACAATCAATCTAGTTGGCTAACAAAAAATCTCATAATAACTGAAATGTGCATATCATTGCCTTTCAAGGTTACTTTCCCATTTGCTACCTCATATGTTCTCTCAACCGCTCTGGGTAATAAACAAACCCTCTCCTGCCTTCTAACCCATCCCATCCCCTCTGTTTACGTGTAAGAAAGGTTAAGTGAGAGAAATTAGATAACTCTCTTAAGTCACTCAGCATAACCACAGTGGAACAGGGACTTGTATTACCTTTTCTTAGTTCAAAGGTTACAGAATCACGTGCAATACTTTAGCACATTCGGACTGTTTGCATGCTTAGAGCTTCTCTATATTTGACTAGAAACCTCTTATCCTACCTTTCTTCCCTCTTAGCATACAGTCTTCAGAGAAATGTAAGTGTTTTGGGGTCTGATTGGTAGTAATTTTCTTTGACTGATGAATCTAAGGAGAATATATTTGTGAGAATCCTGAAAACTGCCTGAAAAGGGAAGATTTGTTTTTTGAATGTGTCCATGCCATCAGGGTTATTTGTGCCTGATTAGAATCCGCAGCTCATCTTAAAAAGAAAGACGCTCCAAGTAGGAAATTTGCTGAGGATACATATGATAGAGAGAGACACAGAAAGAAGAAAAACAGCAAATTCTAAAGCATAGGGGACAAAACAACACCACCAAAAAAATGCTTACCTCAGGAAAAGTGTATGTAGGATCAGGGGAAGGAGGGGAAGAGGTAGCTGGTAGGGAAGGTTGTCAAGAAAAGAAAGTAAATTTATCGGATGACTGTAGTATTCCAAACTTTATATCAGTCGTTCTGCATGTGTTTTCTCTCTTGATTCTCTCCACAATCTTGTAATATAGATAAATTTGACACCATTTCATAAATTGAAGCTCAGAAAGCCTAGGTGACAGACTCACAGCTACAAACAAATAAATGAGAAAATCGGGAATCAAATTCATGCCTCTTGACTCCTAGGCCAGTGTTCTTTCCCTTTAAGCCTGTAATTAAATAGCCACCCAAGAATGTAGTGAGTGTACCTTCCTGTGAGACTTTTAAAATAAGCCAGAACATACTAATAGGGAACTCTCAGGAGGAATAGCCCTCTCAGGGCAGAAAGATAATATCGGATATCCTAATAGGTTTTTCCAAGTCTAATTACTCTCACTTTGTGTAAGGTGCTGGCTAAATGTGAGTTCATTATCATTTTATTCTAAGTTCACTGGAAAACAAGAACAAGATTGATTGACATTTTGGAGTTATTCAACATTTATATGCAGGAAATTTAGGAGACTTTAAAACATACTCAAAAAAAAAAAAAAAGCTTTAAGATAACTTGTACTGCTTTTTATGGTGAAATGCTCTGCACAAAACAGTTACTTCCTAAAATGCCCTGCTTCCACTTGTGACCAGCTTATGACCTTGTGTTCGTGACCATATAGGCAACATATGGGTCTCCTAACCTGGAAGAGAGTCAAAATATGACCTTGATTATATGTCTCCTGCATTTAGAGACCATTTAAAGAGCAGATTTGATGCACTGAACACCAATGACTGAAAACCAGAAGAATTGTGGGATGACATCAAGAACATCATCCATGAAGAAAGCCAAAGGTCATTAAAAAGATAGAAAAGACCAAAATGGATGTCAGAAAGTCTCTGAAACTTTCCCTTGAACAGAGAGTAGCTAAAGCAAATGGAGGAAATGACAAGATAAAAGAGCTAAACAGATTTCAAAGAGTAGTTCAAGAAGAAAAAGTCAAGTGTTGTAATGAAATATGCAAAGACACAGAGTTGCAAAGCCAAAGGGAAGAACATGCTTGGCACTTCTCAAGCTGAAAGAACTGAAGAAGACATTTAAGCTTAGAGCTGCAATATTGAAAGCTTCTATGGGCAACATATTGAATGATACAGGAAACATCAAAAGAAGATGGAAGGAATGCCCAGAGTCACTGTACTAAAAAGAATTAATGGATGTTCATCCATTTCAGGAGGTGGCATATGATCAAGAATCAATGGTATTGAAGGAAGAAGTTGAAATTGTACTGAGGGAAGTGGTGAAAAACAAGCCTCCAGGAATTGGTGGGATGCCCATTGAGATGTTTCAACAAGCAGATGCTGCACTAGAGGCACTCACTAGGCTATGCCCAGAGATTTGGAAGACAGCTACCTGACCAACTCACTGGAAAAGATCCATATTTGTACCCATTCCAAAGAGAGGTGATCCCACAGAATGTGGAAATTATCGAACAATATCATTAATATCACACACAAGTAAAACCTTACTGAAGATAATTCAAAAATGGTTAAAGCAGTATATTGACAGAGAACTTCCAGAAATGCAAGCTGGATTCAGAACAGGATGTGGAAGGAGGGATATCATTGCTGATGTCAGATGGATCTTGGCTCAAAGTAAAGAATACCAGAAAGATGTTTATTTGTGTTTTATTAACTATGCAAAGGCATTGGATTGTGTGGATCATAACAAATTGTGGATAACATTGAGAAGAATAGCAATTAAAGAACACTTAATTGTGCTCATGACGATCTTATATATAAACCAAGAGACTGTTGTTCAAATAGAACAAGGGGACACTGCATGGTTTAAAATCAAGAAGGGAGTGTGTCAGGGTTGTATCCTTTTTCCATACTTATTCAATCTGTATGCTGAACAAATAATCCGAGAAGCTGGACTAGATCAAGAAGAACATGGCATCAGGGTTGGAGGAAGATTTATTAACAACCTGCGTTATGTAGATGACACACTTTTGCTCGCTAAAAGTGAGATGACTTGAAACACTTACTGATTAAGATTGAAGACTACAGTCTGCAGTATATATTACCCCTCAATATAAACAAAACAAACATCCTCACAACTGGACCAATAAGCAGCATCATGATAAATGGAGAAAAGATTGAAGTTGTCAAAGGCTTCATATTACTTGGTTCTACAATTAACACCAAAAGAAGCAGCAGTCAAGACATCAGATGTTGTATAGCATTGAGGAAATCTCCTGCAAAGGATCTCTTTCAAATGCTGAGGAGCAAGGATGTTTCCTTGAAGACTATGGTGTCCTTGACACAAGCAATGGTATTTTCAATCACCTCCTTTGCATGTGAGAGCTGGAAAATGAATGAGGAATACTGAAGAAGAGTCGAGGCTTTTGAATTATGATGCTGGTGAAGAATGCTGAAAGTACAATGAACTGCTAAAAGAACTAACAAATCTGTCCTGGAAGAAGTGCAGCCAGAATGCTCCTTGGAAGTGAGAATGGCCAGACTTCGTTTCACCTACTTTGGTCACATTGTAAGAAGGAACCATTCCCTGGAGAAGGATATCATGCTTGGGAAAGTGGAGGGATAATGAAAAAGGGGAAGTCCCTCAAGGAGATGGATTGACACACTGGCTTCAATGATGGGCTCAGGTACAGCAGGGATTGTGGGGGTGGCACAGGACTGGGCAGTGTTTTGTTCTGCTGTACATGAGATTGCTGTGAGTCAGAGGTGACTTGAGGGCACCTAACAACAACAACAACAACAACAACCTGGAAGAGAAAAGAAATACTCTGGCTATTTACCTGCATTCTTTTGTTCACATACAAATTCTTGCTCTTTCTCTTTGTCTTTCAAATGTACTGATTACAACCTGTATTCAAAAGAGTTAATAATAATACTATTAATGATTATAGTTTTAAAATATTTTCATGTACTTTGTTTCATCTGATACATAGTGGGGCATAGGAAATGGGTCATCCAACAATGAAAGTAATTTTATATAAAACCACACATGATGGGAGTCAGGATTGAATTCCTAGTTTTTAATGTTGTTTCACTCCTTAAAAAAAAAATAAAAATTCCTGTTTTAACCATGTACAAGTTTAATGTTTATATTACCTGTTTCCATGCGAAATAAAAAAATAAAGCAAAAGCAGCAATTTCCAACTTGAGGGCAGTGAGTTTGGTTTTTGGTTTGTATAGATGTTTCAGATTATGTTTTTTATCCCCCTTTGGAGCCCTGATGGCACAGTGGTTAAGCACTTGGCTGCTAACCAAAAGGTTGGTGATTTGAACTCACCAGCCACTTTGGGAGAAAGATGTGGCAGTCTGCTTCCATAAATATTTATAACCTTGGAAACCCTATGGGATAGTTCTAGTCTGTCCTATAGGGTCACTATGAGTAAGAATTGACTCCCCGACAGTGGGTTTGGGTTTTTTGTTTTATATGAATTCCAAATATGTAGAGATCCTATAAGAGGATGTACATTCCAAGAAGAATAAATTCTTATAAGACGAATCTCCCTCAAAGACGAGTATACCTCCCACTTGTTTATTCATCCAGGTTGATAATGTCTACAAAAATAAGTTTTGTCCATTTATTTTCAAAAACTCTTTTTCACCAATATCATCAATTCCTAAATGACTCTTGAAATAATTTTTCTTCTTGGGAATCTTTTTTTAAATTTTATTTTATTTTAAGGGTTTGTTTTACATTCAACATTTGTGTGCATTTAGTTTCACTCCCCATTTACCAGGCCCAACCCTAACCCAGTCTCCTCCTCTCCCTGCCCAGTTACCTTCCCCCTGTGTTGCTCATAGTTATGCACTCCTGTTTGTCCTGCATTTCCTCAGTGTGAATGTTGCCCTTCTGATGCCCCATGGTCTATTCCGTTAAAGGATGTATTACCATAGAGTATGTGGGTGGGTCATCCTGGGTTGAGTGGTCTGCAATGTACATCTTATTAACTATTGGGCTGAGAGCCAGCCCCTAGGATTGAGTTTTATTCCAGGTGCAGAATGTATTCCAAGGCCATAGTATTGGGGGTCTCATCAGACTCCACCTGACCAGTAATTCTGGTCATTATTGAGTTTTTATATGTTCCATGTTTTTCCTCCCATTCTATCCAGGACCTCCAGATTTGACCCTTTCCTGAGTGGTTGGCACTGGTAGCTGGGCACCATCTAGTTCTGGTCTTGAGGGCCATCATGTTCTAGGGCTGATTGCTTCCAAATGTTGGGACTCTTTAAAGTAAGGAAAATACTTAGTTTGCAAATGGCCATCTTTCTTTATTCTTCCCCTTGACATATAAAATAGTGTCTAAAATTAATATGTAGAGATATTTGTAGTGAGGTTTAGATACTAACTACTCATTCCTACTTACTAGAACATGGAGCCTTTACATAAGAGTGAGTGGGATACTTTCTGTATCAATTCCAAGCCATTATCCTGGGAGCCAACTTTGTTTCTCCCATTTGCCTTCTAACATCAACTATTCAGTCTTATTCTACTGTATGAATATCAGTCAAATGCATCATTTCTTTCTCTCTCCTTTGTCTCCAACTTCATTCAAGCCAGTCACTTGTACCACTGACTGAAACTGGTCTCCAGACTTCTGTGCTATCAGAACCCTCTTTCTAAAACTCAGTTGGACCATATCACTAAGTTGAGTAAACTTCAGTGGCTTCCAATTGCTCTCAGCATAAAGTCTATATTCCCAAAATATGTATATTGATCCCTTTATGATGTTTCCAGCTGCACCTCCCTCATCTCTATCCTCTCTTATTGGTAACTCTCTACTCTCCCCTCCCACATACCTGTGCTATTATTGCTCCAACTACCCTGAAGTATTTTCAATTTACAAAAGACCATAATATCAGAGATACATGGTCTTTTGTCCATGTTAATCCTATTCTTGAGATATTTGTACAACTGTACAACTTCTACTTGTTTTTCACATTTTAGCAGAGAGATCACTTTCTCCATGAGTCATTCTCTGAGTAATGACCCCAAACCTGACTACAGTCATCTCATAAACATTAGGTAATTGTCCTGTTTTGATGTCCCTTATAAGCTTATTTATGATAATAGTTAGTCCTTATCATAATTACTGGTGTGGTGGATTAAATGGTAATAATATACCTTCTAGAGAATATATTTTCTCTCTTACTAATTGTAATTTCTAGAGGGTATTCAGTAAATATGTATGAATGAATGAATAAGTAACATTTCTCAGGAACAAAAGATTTGATGTAATAAACTTACAAAATAATATACACATTATTATGAGTATAATTCTGTACACTGGACAGAAAGATACACTAAACACTTACGTTCTTTTAACTGTACTTCCTTACCAATTCTCTATTGGCTCTTGCCTCACAATTTTGTCCAACTAACCTAATAATAGGAGCTCTGGTAGCATAGTGCCTAAGGCACTTGACTGCTAACCAGAAAACTGGTGGTTCAAACCCACCAGTCACTCCTTGGAAGGAAGGCTGGGCAATCTACTTCCGCAGTGATACCACCTGAGAAACCCAAGGAGGGGTTTCTATGAGTCGGGTGCAACTTGAGCGCACATAACAACAACAACAACACAACAACCTAATAATACTCTTCAAGTATCTACACAACTATAAAAAGAGAAATTGCTCTGAAGCTGGGGAGCAGTGTTTGAATAGATGAGGCTGCTTTGGCTCCAGGAAGTTCTGTGTTGACAATGACTTCTGTGTCATCCCTTACCTATTCTTGTCCCACACATCTCTCTCCAAGGACACCTACATATTCACTTGGTTCCCCACCTAGATTCTCTCAGGAATGTTATGAGAACAAAATTAGCTTATAAAAACCTCAGCTTCCCAATTGACGAAAGATCATGAAGAAAAAAAAAAATCTGTTGTGATTAGAAATGTTTCTTTACCCAGACTCCGTGTGATAAAGAGAGAAGAATTGAACAAGAAAGAACACTTTGCTTGATTTCACTTAGAATTTAAACATGCTTGAAATAATATTTTTGTTTAATTTTATTCATTCATTCAGCATGTATTTACTAAGTGTCTATTCCATCCTAGAATCCAGGCTAGATATTAGGGTTTTAGAAAAGAACCAGAAGATCTCCCTGAATGGGGATGAGATATGCAAGCAAGTGACTGGGAACCATTAAACAGCATAACAAGTAATTCTAATTGTTGGAATTGGCTTATTCAGTCAATCAATAAGAATTTCCTCACCATCTACTAGAGGTTGGGCCCTGTGTTGGATGCTGGTACAAAATCTAATGAATAAAACATTTGTGCCCTCCAGGGATTTCCACCTCTCAGTGGAAAATGGCAATTAAATGAGCAAAGATAATCCCAAGAGACATACACTATGAAAGAGGAAAGTTTGGGTGCCTGTTATTGATCCATTTTATCTTTGAATTATTAAGTTCTCTATAGACATTAAAATGACTAGATGGATTTTCTCTGTACTTTCACACAACTCTACTAAAACCTAGATTGCCAAGATAGTTTTCTTCCAACCAGATCACAAGCATCATGGATGTTTTTACTGATCCATGCATCAAAATACCTAATAATAGTTTTGGCAATATAGCAGATATTCTATAAATGGTTGTTAAATGAAAGAGCAGAACCTAAGAGGTAAGCAGTTACAAAACTAGAGCACAAAGTATTGATTACCTTTTGGTACCAATCTTGGGAAACTGAGGAGTTGGATAGTTTATTCAGCAGGATAGAACCAATAGGAACTTAGTTTTTATTGAAATATGGATTTAAGCAGATTTAATATGAATATAGACCTGATGCTCAGCTATTCAAAACTAACTATAGCTTAACAAACATAACCTATTCTATGTAAGATTGTTGAAGATCCTGCAGTACTCTAGGAGTATAAGTAGTTGGTAAATACCTACAGAGATGAAAAAAATAGGATGAGAAGATATCTAGGTCATTAACTGGAAAGCATGTCATCTATATTTGTCACTTTGCCTTAGTTCTTGTTGAATATATACATATATTTTAATATCTATATAATGTACATTATTTATATATACATTATATATATATATATATAATAGATGGGGCAATCTACTTCTGTAGTGATACTGCCTTGGAAACCCAAGGTGGTGTCGCTATGAGTCAGGTCTGACTCGATGGCACATAACAACAATAACAACATATATATTATATACATAATATATATTTATATATATGTGTGTGTGTGTGTGTGTGTGTGTGTATATATATATATATATATATATATATATATTTATGGAGCTCTGGTGGCATAGTGCCTAAGGCATTTGACTGGAACCAGAAGGCTGATGGGTCAAACCCACCAGCCACTCCTCAGAAGGAAGACTCAGCAATCTACTTCTGTAGAAATATCACCTCTGGAACCCAAGAAGGTGTTGCCATGAGTCAATTCAACAGCAGTGAGTTTGTTCTTTTTTGATTATATATATGTATATATATATATATATTTGTTGTTGTTATGTGCTGCCGAGTCAGACCCAACTCATAGCGACCCTCTTTGGGTTTCCGAGGAGATATTATGACCGAAGTAGATTGTCCAACCTTCTTTCCAAGAAGCGGTTGGGTTTGAAACCGCCCGCCTTCTGATTAGCAGTCAAGTGCCTTAGGCACTATGCTACCAGAGCTTATATATGTGTGTGTGTGTGTGTGTACACACACACATATATTGTCTTTTCTTTTTTTTCCTTCTTAACTTCCTTTCCTTTGAGATGTGTCTTTCTCCCTCATGAAGTTATCTCTAAATAAAAGGAAGAACATGCAATTGACCATAGATCTTTGATATAAAGATATCATTTCCAGGTAACTGACTCCATGGTGTCCCTGGAATAGTAAAGATACAACAAACAATAAATTTTGTTATAGTGGTTATTAAGGTTTGAAGGAGTCCTGGTGATATTGTGGTTAAGCGTTCAGCTGCTAACTAAAAAGTCAACAGTTTGAACCCACCAACCACTCCATCAGAGAATTAGGTGATGGTCTGCTTCCCTAAAAATTACAACCTTGGGAACCCTCTGTAGCAGTTCTGCTCTGTCATATAAGGTCATCATGAGTTGAAATTGACTCAACAGCAATGTGTTTGGGTAAAGATTATTTGTTTGTTTATTTTTCCGGTATCTCACAGAACAAGGTCAAGGAATAATGTCTTACTGTATAGAATGGACTGAGCAATAGTCAGAGCAATAAGAATTGTTATGACAGGCCAAATCTTTGGTAGAGTCACTCCCAGAATAGTAGCAATATAGTTTTAAGAATATATACTTAAATAACACATTTACTCTTCAAATATCTAAGGGAGAGAGAAGGACTGTATTGGAGGTGGGGGGTCTAGGCATGCATTCTAAAGCTACCACCAGGTCTCATAGAAAGTTAAGTGCTTTGTTTAAATGCTGATGGACTTCTATAGTGGTAACTTTGGCTATTCTTTTTCTTATCATCAGCATATATGTCCATTTATGTTAGAATACATGAACTTTATTTATTTAGAACTTTTCTAGCTACATTTTATTTTGTGAGCTAGTTATGACCAATTTTATGATCCAACCCCTGGGTTGAGTAGATTTCTCAAGCTACGTGTGGGCAGAAGGAGAGTCATAATTGATCAATAGTGTCTGCTGTGTGTGCAGGCAGTGGGCAGAGGCACTTATTCTAGGAACTTGCCATCTCTGCACAAAACTAACCTGTAGTGCACTCTTACTATAGATATTTACTCTATAGCATAAGTCCTTGTTGTTACTAGGCATTACCAAATTCAGTTTGGGAACTCAAATCATAGGTTGAAAAATCACATTTAGCTTTTTATTGGCTTCTCTTGACCTCAAAGGGTTACAATTTATTTATTTATTTATTTATTTTTAAGTCTTTGACTTAATTAAGAAAAATATCTCATTTGGTGTGGATTTTTCATAAATGAAAAATGTGATTTTATGAATTTTTGAAAATCAATCCATGTTTGAAGAAAGGTTTGCTCTTCCAAATGCATTATAAAGATAATGGGAGCTTGAGGTAGTTCCAAAAGAAGAGAATCAGGCAGGAGATTTTTTTTTTTAGCGACAAAAGTATAAAATGAAAGGTTTTCTGATTTTAACCATACCATTTCCTACTAAAAGGGCTTAAATAAGTGCAGAATTTTGATGCATTTAGGTGGCAGTTTTTATGTGCTTAGATATTTTTTATTATGTTGTTTTCTAGTAATTTTGAAAAACCATTATCAGAAAACAATAGGGATCCTATAATCTGCCAAAGAAATGTGAAGCAATGTGAAGCACAATTAGAAATAATGTAGATAATTAATTCACTAGCTCTGAAATAAAAACATTGCCAATAAACATGCATTGGTAAGATTATTTAAAAATGATCTCTGTGTATTTATGATTATTTTTCACTCAGTTATTCCTTTTGTTATCATGCATGGGCATGCTGAATTTTGATATTTTATGAAAAAGTGTTTGAATGTATGTTATTTCTTTTTATTCCAACAATATTGCTGCAAGCAGATATTAAGATTTTACCCATTTTGCAGATGAGTGAAACAATAAATAGATAATGAAATACCGTACAGAGAATATCTCCTGCCTCCCAAACCATTCTTCTCTGTCCCTTTGGTATTCCAGAAAATTGTGCATACCTTTAGGAAATGTGTTATTTAAGGAAATATTTTTTCTGCACTGAGCAAGTATAGGAGGTAAGACTTAACCCAGACCTCTTGATTCCATGTTGTTTTCCATAATGTTTTGTTTACATATATATCTCAGAGAGTAGATTTCCTTAGCATTGTTGTTGTTGTTGTTATATGCCATTGAGTCGGACCCCTCCTTGGATTTCTGAGTCAGTATCACTAGGGAAGTAAATTGCCCAACCTTCCTTCCGAGGAATGGGTGGTGGGTTTGAACTGCCAGCCTTCTGGTTAGCTGTAAAGTGCCTTAGAAATTTTGCTGTAAATAATTTTTTGAATTACAAGTCTTAAGGTATCATTACATTGTGCTATTTGTTTTCAATAATTGAAATCACAGAATTGAAGACAGATTAACTTTTATCAACTATTTTTTGTTAATATATAAATTAAGGCTCATGGAGATACACAATTTGATTCAAGCAATATTTTTTCCATAGTTTAATCTTATGAATAATGTATTAGTTAAAACCATTTTCTCTTAGAACACCCCTGGTTCCAAATCCTCAGAGCTGTGTTCCCTAGACATAGGGCCAGCTGAGTCTTCTTTACGTTTAGTCCTATTCTGTGTCTTGTACCAATCTTGTCTTTAATGAGGTAAATAAAATAGGCCTGACTGTGTAATTTTGGTAGCATCAAGTCTTTTTAAAGAGTAGCTATAAGGAGCTCTGATGGTTCTGGTGAAGGCATTTGGCTGCTAACCAGAAGGTCAGTGGTTCTAACTTACCAGGTTTGCCATGGAAGAAAGATGTGGCAGTTGGCTTTTGTAAAGATTTACAGCTGTGGAAGCCCTATGGGGGGAGTTCTGTTCTTTCCTGAAGGGTCACTATGAGTTGGAATTGACTCCATGTCAGTGGGTTTGGTTTTGGGTTTACAGCTCTCTAGCCATGTGATAAATAGTCATTTAATAAACACTATACCACAGTCCATGACAGGTGCTAGAAATAATGGATCTTTGCCTGCAAGAGGATTTAATGAATGCTGGGTTATAACTTAGTCATTTGTCAAGCCTTTTGCAAAGGTGACTTCTTCACTGAGTGGTAGTTGCAATAGTTGACCATCAGACTCTTAAGTATCTTCTTTCTATCTTCCCCTATCTCAGGCTATCAGTCTGGTTGGTTCAGGCATATGATAAATGGATGCTTTAATTACTGCCATGGAGAAGCAGCTACATAATGATGGAAGAGACCAGGTTTTGGTGTTAAAGATCTGAACTCAAAGCATAAATTAGTTGCCAAAAAGCCAATTTCAACTCATGATGACCATATGTATGTATATCAGAGTAGAACCTCCATGGGGTTTTCACTGGCTGATTTTTTGGAAATAGATTGCCAGACCATTCTTCCATGGTACCTCTGGTTAGACATGGACTCCCAAACCTTTGGTAAGCAGCTAATCATGTTAACCATTTGTAGTACTCTGGCACTCTGAGTTCAAAGCCAAATTCTACCATTTTAGGAGCTGTGAACCTTGGATCAGTTTCTTAATTTCTTTGACCATTTCTTTTCAGGTATAAAATGGGAAGATTATCTCACAAGGATTTTGTGAAGGTAAATCATGATACATGTAACACATTTAGCATAGCTCCTGACACAAAGTGGGGCTCAGCCAATGTCAGTGGAGGATGGTAGCAGCATTAATCCTCCTAGGAGGAGTGGCTGTGGATGCAGCAGCAGATGTGGCAACAACTCTTTTCTTCCCTTTGTTCAGATGCTGCCTTTATAATGGTAATGGATTATTTTAAAATTCAAAGTCTATTCTAAAGATAAAGAAAAATGATAGTGGGTTTCCCTGTAATTAATGGCATTTTTTAGCACTTCAGTTTGATTATAAATAGAATATAAGATTCCTTCTGTGGTGAATAACGTGTCTTTCTAGTTTTCTAGATTTATGAATTTAGCCCGTATGAAAATAATTATTGTGGGTGTATTACATGGATGTGAAACATCTGGAATAATAAGATTTTATTGTTAATAGACCTCTCAGAAGCTCATGACAAACATCCTTATAATAGCAACATATGCTGATAGTTTAATGAGAACCATCACTGACAATTAATGGTTCTTGTGCTTTCAGTAAATTACACATTTTCAAATTTTATATTCTTTATTTTCATTTTTATAGTTTCAATTTGTGACTTGTTTTAAATTAAAGTTAGGGTTCTTTACATGAGAAGAATATATTTATTGCGTGTGAGCCATGTGCCAAGCACTGTGTTATATAGTTTATATATGTGAGTGTACATGAACATGTAATAACTTTAAAGCTTCAAAAAATACCAATGTACCCATTATATACAAATAAGAAGAGTAAGGCACAAGACTAAAAGTTGATTAGTGTGCATGCCCAACCTGGGGCTCAAAGTTGAGTTTGTAGATTCTTTTACTCAGCCAATCCACTGCCATTGAGTCAATTCCAACTCATAGCAACCCCCATAGGATTTCTAAGGCTGCAAATCTTTTGCAGAAGCTGATTCCCTGAACTTTCTCCCATTGAGTGGCTCGTGGGTGTGAATTACCAACCTTTCGTTTAGTAGCCCAATGCCTTGACCACTGCACCACCAGAGATCCTTTTTCAGTTCAGCTACAGCAGAGAAATTAGAGCATTCCTGAGGTTTCATTTTCTATATGTCAAAATCCTGTTTCAATAGGCCCTTGAAATTTGCACAAAATTTCCTATTAGTCACCGTTGAGCTTAAATTGATGTGGGCAAAGAGTTGATAAAGAAATCTGCGAATTTGTTAATTTATCTATTTAATCGTTAGACACACCTGGAACCAAACCTGTACTAGGTTAGGAACCAAGGAAACATCCAGAAGAAGCGTATACTCCTCTTGTTCTCCTGACATAGGGAAAAAGAATCCCACTGAGCACTGACTATGCACACACCATACCATTTACTGTATTTGGATATTTGGTTTATTTTTATTTATTTATTTTCTTTTAAAAGAAAAAAGTAGAAAATGCCCACTTGAGATGCTAATCCACCTTGTATTTCATGATTGTTGTTGTTGTTGTTATGTGCCGTCGAGTCGGACCCAACTCATAGCGACCCCTCCTTGGGTTTCTGAGGCAGTATCAGTACGGAAGTAGATTGCCCCATCTTCCTTCTGAGGAGGGGCTGGTGGGTTTGAACCGCCAGCCTTCTGCTTAGCAGTCAAGTGACTTAGCCACTATGCTACCAGAGCTCCCTATTTCATGATTAGTGGAGATTGTTTGCAATTGACCTATTGACCTTGCAAATTACACTTTTCTCCACTCAAGGAGAGTTTATTTTGCAGAGGTTTTCAATGGCTATTATTAGACCTGTTCAGAATATACATGAACACAAACCAGCAGTTAAACACTTTAGATTCATCTTTTTCTCTTTCTGTAGCACTGAACCAGTAGTGAATGCAGTATGACAACTGAGGAAAATGACCTGGATTAGTAGTCTAGAAAAGCTCCAGATACTTAGACTGGGAGATTTTGCAGATGAGAGAAATGAACTTGAGTTTGATTTGCATCATCACTTATGATAAATAAAATAAAAACAAACCAAATATCCAAATACGGTAAATGGCCATTGGATTATCAGGTGCTCTGAAGAGCAAGCTTTGGGGTTCTGCATGGACCCCAAAACTCATACTGCTTCTCTTCCCTCACTTTTTTGTTTAGCCTGAAATATATTGATGATGAAAATTAAGCATTGTTGATACATTTTAGGCAAAAGGTGTGAATTTTTGTCAGGGCAACAGAAAAAGAATGTGATATCCCAGCCAAACCAATGAAATAAGGCAAAGAAGAAGAAAAAGCAGATAAACCGTTTTATCTAGATGTCAGAATTCATCCCATTGAGGGTTCATCATCCTGTATTTAATCATTATATATTTTGACACAATGGGAAAATTCTTATCACAGTATCCTGTTTTATTGTCTTCAGTGTAGGCATGTTACTTGAAAGGATCTTGTTTAGCCATTTTCATCTTAATTATTGTTTCCTTCTCTCATAAGAATGTAAGTCCCATGATAGCAGGAATCTTTTCTACCTTGTTTTCTCCTGTAGCCTCCACAGACTAGAGTAGCCCTGGTGCTTCATCAGCACTCAGTAAATCTTTATTGAATAAATGAATGACAACCAAAAAAAAAAAAAAAAACACCAAGCTCATTGCCACAGAGTCAGTCCTGACTCATAGGGACCTCTCCTTGGGCTTCCAAGGCAGTATCTCTACTGAAGTATATGGTCCTGTCTTCCTTCCGATATCTACCTTTATTTTCACACAGGATAAACCTAAGCTCATATCATATATGCATGCAGTATATTATCATTTAAGGAGGGTATGCTGTGTACCAGGCTAGGTATGTCTGCATAATACCTACACAGATGTATGCATAAGTTAGATGCAAAGTTTTATAGTAGGCAAAGTCCTTGACTCAAAACAGTGGCCAGAACTCTCCTTTGTTATATGAATTTAGAAAATTTCACAACTCTCCTGAGCCTTCTTTATTCTGGCTGTAAAGTAATGATAATCTGTACCAGCTCTACCCTGTCCCACTAGTAGTACGTTCCCTACTGATCCCACCTTAATATCTGCCTAAACCAGTAAGAGTCTGGTCTGGTAGATGAGTAAGTGCTTCTCTCATTCTATTATGTAGGACCTAAACACAGTCTGTGGATTCCACACCAGATTCTTCCTGTGCATGAGTACCTTTAGGAGTCCTTGGACATGAGCAGCTCTCTGTCCACCCCCATGTCTGATTGTGCTGCTAGAATAGCCTCTGGCAGGGCTTCTGGTTCTTCCTCCAGTCCTTACTGAGAAAGGACACAGACTCTGACGCCCAGGTCTCCTACACACCTGGCACCCTCATCATGGTCCTGTCAGCTTCTGTCCTGCAGGCTGGACCCTGATTTCTACTTTTCAGACCTTGCTCAGTATCTCCCAGATCTACACCTGGCCAAATTCAAGGTGCCCCAAATGTTTATCACCTACCACCTCATAAGTGATGATGCAAATCAAAGTCAAGTTTATTTCTCTCGTCTGCAAAATCTCCCAGTCTAAGTATCTGGAGTTTTTCTAGACTACTAATCCAGGTCATTTTCCTCAGTTCTCATACTGTATTCACTACTGGTTCAGCGCTACAGAAAGAGAAAAAGATGAATCTAAAGTGTTTAACTGCTGGTTTGTGTTCATGTGTATTCTGAACCAGTCTAATAATAGCTGTTGAAAACCTCTGCAAAATAAACTCTCCTTGAGTGGAGAAAAGTGTAATTTGCAAGGTCAATAGGTCAATTGCAAACAATCTCCACTAATCATGAAATACAAGGTGGATTAGCATCTCAAGTGAGTATTTTCTGCCTTTTTTTTTAAAAAGAAAAAAAATAAAAAATAAAAACAAACCAAATATCCAAATACAGTAAATGGAAAACATCCTTTGATACTGATAGAAAATACTGAAGGTTAGCTAAAAGTATTCTATATATCAAGATTGGAGCCACATTATAAAACTATCCAGAATTCAGTGTCATGAGACTCAGAAATTCCCCGAGAGAGTAGGGGTCTTTAAAGGAGCTCTGGTAGCATAATGCCTAAGGCACTTGACTGCTAGCCAGAAGGCTGGTGGTTCAAACCTACCAGTCACTCCTCAGAAGGAAGATGGGGCAATCTACTTCCATAGTGATACTGCCTCAGAAACCCAAGGAGGGGCCGCTATGAGTTGGGTCCAACTCAATGGCACATAACAACAATAACAACAGGGGTCTTTAAGCTTCCTAATAAAATATAAAGTCTAATAGATATATTTGCATTATACTGATCCCTTTCCCAAAAGAAGAGACCACAAAAAACAAACCAAATTCACTGTGGTCGAGTCAGATGTGACTCATAGAAACCCCTCCTTGGGTTTCTGAGGCAGTATCACTACAGAGGTAGACTGCCCAGCCTTTCTTCTGAGGAGTGGCTCGTGGGTTTGAACCGTCAGTCTTCTGGTTAGCAGTCAAATGCCTTATGCACTAATGCACTATGCCACCAGAGCTCCCTTAAAAAATAAAAATAAAATAAAGAAGAAGAAGAGAAGACTATTGACATTAATAAAGGTAAATTATATCCATCTCAGTTATTTCTTGAGTGAATAAATCTGCTGACATATCCCTATAGCCCAGCACAGTGCCTGGCACCTGGCAAGTACTCAGTAAATATTGATTGAAAGAATGTCAAACGTTGACTTTTTTTCTCATAGATTGTTGTTGTTGTTGTTAAGTGCCGTCGAGTCATTTCCGACTCATAGCGACCCCATGCACAGCAGAACGAAACA
>NW_006922265.1:1109129-1113191 GCF_000298275.1 Orycteropus afer afer | reverse complement strand
GTAAGCACGGGCGGGCTGGTGCTTACTCACTGATCTGCACTGAACACTTTCCCTTGTTACCCTCCTGAGAGGGACCTCATAGATTGAGGGAGCTGAAAAGACCAAGGTCAGAGATAATGAGATTTTACAACCTCATGGTCAGAGGGAAACTTATGGAAGTGCTTTAGAAGTGAGTTATTTGAAGCTTAGTTGGGAAAAATTCCTCATCTTCTGAGTCTGTGCTGTCACTTTACACAGGGAAATAAAGATTTATCTTGATGACAAGGGACATTCAGGGATAAGGATGCTGAACAAGGTCCAATTCTGGAACTCTCATATGTCAGTGGGTGAAGCAGTTTGAATAACAAAGGTGTCAATTTTTAGAAACTTTCACAGAGATTCAGAAAGATGTGTAAAGCACTTGGGATTTGATTTCATTTGGGGGATTTTCTATTCTGTTCTTGTATTTGCTGTCACTGAGAACAGAAAGAAAACCCATTAAAATGTTCAGGTTGCATAGTTGTGTGTGCATCCATTTTTTTTTTTTTTTATGAGAAAAGAAAGAAGGTCATAGAAGGCTTATTGGAAAAATGCCAATTTTTTCTGATAAATATATTTGTACTGTATTTTGAAATAGAATGCAGAATCTGTTCATTTTCCCTGGGGAATTTATAATGTACTAAAAATTTAAAAATTTTCTTTGAGTAAAAAAGGATGGGAATTCAACTAACTTTGTAATCTATGGAAATACCTCATCCTCTAGTTCTCCTATGACCTTGTAATATATAAACTCAAAAAAACTATCAATAACACAGTCTTTATCCTTTAAAAGAACTGGAAATGAAGCAATATTTATCATGTGCCTATCATTTGTCCAACACCATCCAACATGTTATGTTCCTATGTAATATGATATTCATAACAACCCTATAAAGCATATGTAATTATCCTTATTTACAAATAATGAAATTGAGGCTCAGAAAGTTGCAGATGCTTGTCTTCTGATTTTGTCTTATTCCTTCTCACTCACCCTTGGGGTTACTAGGAAGGTAGGGGTATATGAATTGTACCAGATGACACCATCAGAGTGGGTGGGACCAAAATGACTGACTATAAAAGTTTTGTTCAGTGGTTCAGCAGAAATTTATATTTTTTTATAAAAAATATCCCTATAGTCTATAGTATAGTTATGCTAACAAAATATTTTTCATAAGCCAAGCTAACATGTATCAAGTTAAAACTCTATGCTAACTTACTTTTTGAAACTTCTAATGCACTCTGTTCAGAACTGTCTTTATTACCAATTACAATGACACTTTAAATCACATGGTTTCATCTTCACATGCTGCAAGCATGGTTTGCCAGTGTTTTTGTAGTAGCTCATTTAATCAAATTTCCTAGTGTTTTACTTATAATATTGTGATAATTAGTATTGGTGAACCTGTAGCAATAATTTTTGGGGGAACTAAGTAATAATTAAAGGAAAAGAAGTAGAAAAATAAAAAAAAATGGCATTTGTTCATTTACTAATAACATTATAACTAATAATGTTATAATTCAGTGTAGAAAGATTTTACAAAACAATTTTGTTGTTAGTATTCATATAATCCAAGAAATAGTACTCTTAAGTAATTTACAACTATATCATATACTATTCTATGATTTAAATTGATAATATACATTACTAAGGATTCTGTATGATCTGGTACAGGAGACAGTTAATGGGGGGGGATATGACACTATGAATCACCCTGGGTGTCACCAACACTAGGGATGCCATTGTCATCCACTATAAATGCCATCTCTTCTGGAAGTTTTCCCTGTCCCTAGTTGATAGAGTAAATCATTCTTCCTTGGTACCTTCTCTACTCGGTACATGCTTTTAATGTTATATCACTATATTTTAATTATTTTCATTTTAGATCCTCCTCTCTTACCAGACTATAAATTTCTAGATAGTTAGTATTGTGTTTTTCATCTCTTGATTCTTTACACAAACCACAGAAATGTGTAGTATTTGAAGTATATGCTGTACAACTGGTTAGGGATAGAGTCAGAATATGAAATAATGTCTTTTTGAATCTGAAATCTCATGCATTTTTCATTCTATTATGATGCCAAAACTTGAAGACAAACAGAAATATTAACACAGTATATTATTAAATAATACACTTAAGTAGTATCATTATATCCAATTTACATACTGAATGTAAATATACTAGGGTTAAGGTGTAGGTAGGCAATTCCTAGGTATTGCAAATTCCGCCCCACCAAGGAAAAAAAAAAAAAAACATGTGCAGGGCAGGCATAGTGTATAACTCATAAAATAAGTCTAAGAACGTTTCGTTTTATTTACCATTTTTTAAAAAATTGTTATGATGATATGACCACCACACCTTAGGCTCTACTGGAGGTAGAAAAGTAAAAACATAAGGATCATGTCCTTAAGATGTAAGGTTTCAGTGAACTGTGTACATGCTGTAGTATATTTTAGTAAGAGTTATTATTTCACTGAATTGTACCTTCCACATATTTAAATTAGCACTAATAATGCCCCACAGAAACATTGTGAGGATTAAAGGAGATGACATGTGTTATCAAGTCTAATATGTAACATAAATGAAGGGCAATCAAATTTACTCCTCAGCACATATGTAGACATAAATAGAGATGGAAATTTAGATCAGAGGTTCTCCACAAAGTTAGTGATGGTGAAGGGGAGAAGATTTGCAGTTTTATGATTTTGCATCCAGACAATATTTGACATTGGATAGAGATAGTATGAATAAGGTAGAGTAGAGAATATACGAAGTTAGATTTTGCTTAATGAAAGAATTTTTGTCAATTGGAATAATTCAAAATAGAATGAACTGCTTTTGACATACTGAGGTGTCTGCCCTTGGAAGAGTTCAAGCCAAAATGGTGTATCTCCATGATGGTAATGCTAGAGAAATTATTCTTGCACTTGCTGTTGGGTTCTTGGTGTGCTATTGGAAATGATAATCTTCATGGTGCCTTGTAATGCTATGGAACTCTTTCAGTTTATGAATAATTGTGAAAAGTGCTGCAAACTATGCAGTTTCCCAACAGAACTACATTGTTGTTCCAAGCTGAGAAAAAGGTTTGATTGCACAGGCCATTGCTGTTGAGTAAATATAATTCTTGAACCTGTAATTATGCACAGTAATAACTTTATACTTCATATATATTGTCTTTTGAAGTTATGCACATCATGGACAGAATGGTTAGGGATTCCTTCTATCTATGGGTCCTAATACTGAAGTAGCAAAGCTATAAATAGACTGATCTAAAGTCAGAGATGGGAGCTCTGGTGGCATAGTACCTAAGGCATTTGACTGCTAACCAGAAGGCTGGCAGTTCAAATCCACCACCACTCCTCAGAAGGAAGGTTGGGAAATCTACTCCTATAGTGATACTGCCTCAGAAACCCAAGGAGGGGTCACTATGAATCAGATCGGACTCAAGAGCAGAGAGTTTGGTTTGGTTTTGGTTAAAGTCAGGGATAGGGAAGGGTATAGGTGAAATGCCTGAATGTATTTATGGATCAACATCAGTTTGGGGAAGGGACTGAACTCAGAAGCAAAATCAAAAGAGGAAATGTCAGATAGCCCAGAATCCAATGAATGATCAGAAACAGGAATGTGCATGGATTGATGAGTTCCGCTCAATTTGGCAAATATATATTGGCTGCATGCTGAACACCATGATAGCTGCTGGGGAGATATGAAAATTCAAATAATATATATATTTTTAAATTTTTATTGTAATTTGTGTGAAAGTTTACAGAGCAATTTCACTTTCATACAGCAGCTCATATACAATTTGTCTCATGACATTTTAAATGAGGTGCTGGGTTCCTAGTTATTTTGTTATAATATTTTAATTATAATACACACACACACACACACACATATGCACATACCTAGCTCTGATGGCATAGTGCCTAAGGCACTTGACTGTTAACCAGAAGGCTGGTGATTCAAACTCACTAGCCACTCCTTGGAAGGAAGGTTGGGCAATCTACTTCCGTAGTGATACTGCCTCAGAAACCCAAGGAGGGGT
>NW_006922265.1:1092571-1108923 GCF_000298275.1 Orycteropus afer afer | reverse complement strand
GGGTTTCCTAGGCTGTATTCTTTACAGAAACAGGTCTCCAGGTCTTTTTCCCACAGAGTCAATGGTTGGTTCAAACTGTTTTTGGTTAGCAGTTGAGCACTAAAACATTGCACCACCAGGGGTGTGTGTGTGTGTGTGTGTGTATGAACATATGTACATACACACACATATAAGGAGCTCTGGTGGCATGGTGCCTAAGACATTTGACTACCAACCAGAAGGTTGTCAGTTCAAACCCACCAGCTTCTATGCAGAAAGAAGATGGGACAATCTACTTCCATAAAGATTTACTGCCTTGGAAACCCAAAGGGGGTTGTTATGAGTTGGAATCGACTAGATGGCAGTGATTTTTTTTTTTTTCTTTTTTTTAACACACACACACATACTTGTTTCAATCTAAAGTGCCCTATAGAGGTATGTTGTTGTTGTTGTTGTTGTTATGTGCCGTGGAGGCAGACCTGACTCATAGCAACCCCTCTTTGGGTTTCTGAGGAGATATCATTACAGAAGTAGATTGCCCAACCTTCCTTGCAAGGAGTGGCTGGTGGATTTTAACCTCTAGCCTTCTTCTGGTTAGCAGTCAAGTGCCTTAGGCACTATGCTACCAGAGGTATATACACACAAAATGCAATGGTCCAATAGAAGAAGAAATTCCTTGTCTTGATTAAGTGAATACACAAAAGGACTTAAAAATATATACAAAAAACAACAACTTTATACAGTATGGTATATCAGGGCTGATTTTTCAAGGAGCAAAAACATTCCAAACAGAAGTAAAATATGTGTACTCTGGAAGCATTTTTGTTCATTTCTGTATCTTGTTTACTATTCTCTATATCTAGCATAGTGGCTAAGTCACTTGCCTGCTAACCAGACGGCTGGCGGTTCAAACCCACCAGCCACTCCTCGGAAGGAAGGTTGGGCAATCCTACTTCCGTAGTGATACTGCCTCGAAAACCCAAGGAGGGGTCGCTATGAGTCGGGGCCGACTCGACGGCACATAACAACAACAACAATATCCCTGCCAGCACAATATACTTGTACACAATAAAAACTGTTAAACAAGTGAATAGTTTCACTGGAATTTAGCATGTGAATATGTGCATGCGGGGAAGTAGAGAAAAGTAGAGAATAAGATTGGAGAGACAGAAAGAAGCCCTTTAAGAAGTCTTAATTTGAATTTGAACAGTAGAAGATAATTCTGGCCACAATGTTAAGAATGGGTTAGAGTCTGTTAGGACCCTATACAGCAAACGGGGAGGCCAATTGGGAAGTGGTGAAGTAGTCCCAGGAAGAAGTAACAAGAAGTAGTAGGGACACCAAGTGTGTTAATGACTTGGAGGGCCTTTTCATATTACTGTTGTTGTTGTTATGTGCCATCGAGTCAAACCAGACTCATAGCGACCCCTCCTTGGGTTTCTGAGGCAGTATCATTATGGAAGTAGATTGCCTCATCTTCCTTCCAAGGAGTGGCTGGTGATTCAAACCCACCAGCCTTCTTGTTAGCAGTCAAGTGCCTTAGCCATTACACTACCAGAGCTCCCTTCATATTACTAATGAGGAGCAAAGGAGCTCTGGTGGCGTAGTGCCTAAGTTATTTGACTGCTAACCAGAAGGCTGGTCGTTCAAACCCACCAGCCACTTCCCAGAAGGAAGACTGGGCAATCTACTTCCATAGTGATAGTGCCTCAGAAACTCAAGGAGGTGTCGCTATGAATCAAATCCAACTTAACAGCAGTGAATTTGTTGGTTTGTTGGAATGAGGAGCAGGGCAAGTAGGTAACTTCACTGCACTAAATCTAGAAAATGTGCCATACCTATAACATATCTTTCTTGGTCTTGAAGATGTTAGAGTGCCCTGGTGCAGTGTTTTAGAAATAATTATCTCTCTCTTTCTTTCAGCTTCTTTCATTTTAGTTTTGGTAACACATATAATGCTTCTTTGGACAACCTACTTCAGAAGTACTTAAACAGATCATCTTGTATACCAGAGCACATTAGATCACTCAATTTCTTTTTCTTTTTTTTTTTTTTTGTGTGTGTGTGTGTGTGTCGTCTAAAATTCAGAGCCTTTAAAAAATAGAAGAAATTAAAAATGGATTTTAAAAAAATGGATTATTCTAAAAAAATGGATATAACATTGGTTTCCAATAATGACTCTGAAGACATGTAACTGAGCTCCTTGACTCTATCTTATTGACTTAGACCCAGTACCATCACGCATTCATTCATCCATATCATACGTATCTGATACTTGTGTGTGCTTTGGTGAGCTGCCCATAATCTCCCTTTAGATGCCCTCAGTCTCCTAAGATTTAGGAGTGTTGGCCTTTAATGGATCTCAACTTAATTCCTCTCTGGTAAATGCCTTTAGTTAAAAACAACTGCTTTATTCATGATCATACAAAATCCCAGGGATAGCCTGTATCAGTGACTGAACACTGAGATGATTAAATTCCACCCACTAGCATCAAACAAGGACAATTATAAAGGACTGTCCCAATTCCCCACCCCTCATGGGGCTGGTTGAGGCCTTTATTGCAACTGTATTAAAGTTCAACCCCTCCCTCAACCCTATCCTTCTTCCTCTCTCCCACAGGTGTTGACCACACCCCTAATAAATTTTCTGTACACAAATTCCCATCTTAGAGTTTTTTTTTTTTTTTTTTTTCCCATGGGTCTCCAACAAAGTCTCCTGGCATGTGTCTGGTTCAGTGAACACAAAGATTCTGTAGCCATAGAATAGATGCACAGTTGAAAGTCAAAGCCAGAATGACATGTAAGGGTGTGTGAAGGTAGGTGGATACATTTGCACTGCTAGAATGGTAGACTGGTATCCTTGAAAAGCAGACTGGTAAAATCCAAGTTGGAAAGACGCATAACATAATCTCTAAAAACCATTGGGTTAGTAAGTTCTTATCTGTCTAAGAACAAAGGTAGTCTGCTATAGGGATTGGCAACATTTTCTGTCCACAGACATTGGCACAGTCTTATCACTCTATAGAGGATTTACTGTGCTTCAAAACTTTAATCTTACAGAACATTGATTTACTCTTCAAAAAATTGAGGGGCTGCTTCTCACATCCAGGTTGAGGGGAGTATAACTGTGTATTAAGATGTTTTCCTTTCCTGTGTATAGACAAAGCAGTGAAAGGAACCATATTAAGGGATGGCTAAGTTCATAGTTTTAAGGCATGAGGATCACTTTGTTTTCTTATAATGGGACACAAAAATAAATAAATAAATGAAGGACTACTTTTTTTTTTTTTTTTTTGTCAAAATGTATGGGCTTTAGCAACCCTATTTGGGAACACAGCATTCCTGTTCATAGCAGTGGAGGATGAAAGTTCAATGACAGCACATTTCCATGTCAATAAAGATTAAAAAAATATGAATTTCTTTTCCCCATCAAAATAAACACAGCCACTGATTTTCAGTAACAACAAAAAGTAAGAGTTTTCCCAGCTTCTCTGTTGCTTACAACCCTTTAAAAGAAAATCAAAGGAGTAAATGAATCTCAGCCCCTTAGATTGAGAGCTGTTAGTCAGCTGAGCAATGAAGGGCAATGTTTTACATTGAACTCCAGACATTATTCAGCATAAATAATTATATGAAAAAGAGAGTTTCAAGCAAAAGTGTCAATAAACACAAATCTAGATTTCTACTGTGCATTATCTATGTACTAGATTAGTGGATTTAGGTAAATTCCTTACCTTAATCTCTGTTTTCTCATCTTTAAAATGGGGATAATAATTTCTACTGGACAAAGCTAATTACTATAATTAAATGTCCAAAGACCTAGAGAAAACCAAAAGGGAAGAACATGCTCAGCATTTCTCAAGCTAAAAGAACTGAGGAAAAAATTTAAGCCTTGAGGTGCAATATTGAAAGATTCTATGGGCAACATATTGAATGATGCGGGAAACATCAAAAGAAGATGGAAGGAATACACAGTCACTGTACCAAAAGGAATTGGTCAATGTTCATCCATTTCAGGAGGTGGCATATGATCAAGAACTATGGTATTAAAGGAAGAAGTTGAAGCTGCACTAAAGGAACTGGCAAAGAACGAGGCTCCAGAAATTGAAGGAAAACCTTTGAGATGTTTTAACAAATGGATGCCCCAGTGGAGGCACTCACTTGGCTATGCTATGAGATATGGAAGAGAGCTACCTGGCCAACTGACTGGAAGAGATCCATATTCATACCCATTCCAAAGAAAATGATCCCACAGAATGTGGAAATAATCGAACAAAATCATTAATAACACACACAAGTAAAATCTTGCTGAAGATGATTAAAAAACAGTTAAATATTGACAGAGAGCTTCCAGAAATGCAAGCTGGATTCAGAAGAGGACATGGAATGAGGGATATCATTGCTGATGTCAGATGGATCTTAGCTGAAAGCAAAGAATACCAAAAAGATGTTTGCTTATGTTTTATTGACTATGCAAAAGCATTAGATTCTGTGGATCATAACAAATCATGGATAACATTGAGAAGAATGGGAATTCTGGAACACCTGATTGTACTCCTGGGGAACCTGTATATAGATCACGAGGCTGTTCAAACAGAAAAAGGGGATACTGCATGGTTTAACATCAGGAATGGAGTGCCTCAGGGTTGTATTCTTTCACCATACTTATTTAATCTGTATGCTGAGCAAATAATCTGAGAAGCTGGACTATATGAATAAGGATTGGAGGAAGGTGCATTAACAACCTGTGATATGCAGATGATACAACTTTGCTTGCAGAAAGTGAGGATGACTTGAAGCACTTACTGATGAAGATTGAAGACTATAGTCTTCAGTATGGATTATACCTCAATATAAAGAAAATAAAAATCCTCAAAACTGGTCCAATAAACAGCTTCATGGTGGATGGAGAAAAGATTGAATTTGTCAAGGACTTCATATTAGTTGGTTCTACAATCAACCCAATGGAAGCAGCAGTTAAGAAATCAGACAATGTATTGTATTGGGCAAATCTGCTAGAAAGGACCTCTTTCAAGTGATGAAAAGCAAAGATGTCTCCTTGAAGACTAAGGTGCACCTAACCCAAGCCTTGGTATTTTCAATCACCTCTTATGCATGTTAGAGCTGGGCAATGAATAAGGAAGACCAAAGAAGAGTTGATGCTTTTGAGTTGTGGTGCTGGAAAAGAGTGCTAAGAGCACCATGGATTGCTAAAAGGACTAATATATCTGTGCTGGAAGAAGTGCAACAGGAATGAGCCTTGGAAGAGAGAATGGCCAGACTGTCTCACCTACTTTGGTTATGTTGTCAGAAGGAACTGTTCCCTGAAGAGGGGTATCATGCTTGGTAAAGTGGAGGGTCAATGAAAAAAGGAGAAGGCCCTCAATGGGATGGATTGACATGGTGGCTACAACAATGGGCTGAAGTATAGCAAGAATCATGAGGCTGGCACAAGACCGGGCAGTGTTTCGTTCTGCTGTGCATAGGGTCACTATGAGTCAGAGACAACTGGACAGCACCTAACAACAACAAAAATGATACTGGAGTTTTGTAACAATCATGTAAATTAATGTACATAAAGTATGTAGAAGGATGAAGGGCATATAGTTGGAATTCAAAAAATGTTAGTTGAAAGTATATGAAACTAAACATATGAAAGATATGAAAAATAAATTCAACACTAGATGTACAAATAAAGATATTGGGCAAATTCCTTAAAAGATGGCCTTTGGGGGAAGGCCATTGGGAAAGACCTGGGGTTGCTGTCTATTGACTGATGCTTATAATTTTACCACCATAAGAAGTTTTATGCTTATAATTTTGCCACCACTGAAGTTTTAACATTGGCTCTTATTATAATAGAGTTCTGCTGGGAAATGTATAAAGTAGTATGAAAGGACTGGTAGTAACAGGCCCTGAGTTGGTCACTAGGATGAGATATTGAGAAAATCGCAGTTTTGGTTCTCTAGTGCTTCTATGACAGACAACCACAAATGGATGGCTTTAATAAATAAAGATTTATTCTCTTAAAGGTTATGATGATGCTACAAATCTGAGTTCAAAGTGCCAGCTCCAGGGGCTGGGTGAAGAAGGCTCCTTGACTTTGGGTTTCAGTTCTGCTTCTTGCTTCTGGCCCACTAAAGCTGTAAGTTTCCTCTTAAGTCAGAGAGCTGCTGGCTGCTGAGACTGACAAACCCAAGCTTGATAAGTAAAATGGCACAGATCAAGCAGCATGGCAGGCCACTGGTTCAAGTCCAGAAACAGTCTCAATATCAGCCCACAACATGGCAGGCCACTGATATGAAGATTCAGCCAAATTCAGGATTCAAATGTGCCAAAAAACTCTACACCTTTCTCATAAGTGTCTTCTTACATACTGGAAGTGGACCAAATCCCTACAGCTCAGATGCTCACAGTAGATTCCACCATGGAGTTAATTATCAGTTTCATCATGGTGAATAACTACCCAGCTGCCCAGCCACTCAAAACCAGGCCTGGCCAAGTTGACATATAGCCTTAACTACCACAGTTAGAGTAGAAAAACTTGGTAGAGGCAAACTGGAAGGGTTTACCTTACCTTAGAATCCCACTCTAGTTGCCCTCTAGTTAACCCTGAGTCATGGTGTCCCCATGTGAATCAGAGAAGAACTGTGCAACACTGGGCTTTCAAGGGCTGATTTTTTTCAGAATTAGATCACCAGCCTTTTTTTTTTTTTTTTTTCCCTGAGGCCTCTCTGAATGAACTCAAACCTCCAACCTTTCAGTTAGCAATTGAACAACTATATCTCTATGAATTGTGTTTTCCTCACCTATAAAAGTGGGATATCAAATAGAATGTTCAAATTTTTTTGTTGTATGTTTGTTTTTAATTATCTGTCTGATTCTAACATACACTGAAATGGTTATCCTCCATGTGGCAATTTTCATTTATTTACTCTAGAAATGTGGAAATTGACACCACAGTCCATGCCTTCACAGAATTTAGAGTCTGGGGAGTCTAAACAGACTGTCCAATAAGTGTCTTCATAGAACTGAGAGTCTCAGGAGTCTAGGGCAATTTACCAATAGCTATCAAGTGACTATCCCATGTGTGTCAGCGTAGAATTGTGCTCCACAGGGTTTTCAATGGCTGAGTTTTCAGAGGTAGATCATCAGGGCTTTCTTTTAAGGCTTCTCTGGATGGACTTGAACCTCCAATCTTTGGTTTACAGCTAAGTGCATTAGCATTTGCATACCCAAGGACTTCAGGGAATATAGGAAGAGATATAGAAAGAAAGGCTAGGGAATTAATACAAAGTGCAATGAAAAATATACAGAGGAGAAGCACTTAGTATGATCTTGGCTATTAGTGAAAACTTCTTTTTAAAGGTGGAGAGCAGGAGGAGAAGGCATGTTTAAGGGTAAACAAAGTCCTGGAGATGAGAAAGAACATAACATACTGCAGGAGCTGAGACAAGTTTGGTTTTATTACAAGAGATTCTGCAAAGGAAAGAAGAGAAAATATATATAGAGAGGTAAGGAATGACAAAGTAATACCTGTTCTCATTCATCTCTGCAGGCATAGTGCTTAGCAGTCAAAAAAGGTTGTTGGATTATCAAATAAAGGAGTGATACTTTAAACTATTATCATACATTTCTACCATATTGTGAATGAAAACTCTGAGAGTAAGATTTTATAAAGGGTACCAAGGAAGACCAAAAATCACTTGAGGGGTTAAGTTGAGGTAGGAAGGTATATAACATCAGGAGAGAAAAGAAATCTGTGAAAGGAGAAAGGAACTAACATTTTATTCATTTATTGATTCTTGATATGTACATTTATTGATCTACCTATTATGTACCAAATGCTGTTATTGCTCCTAAAAATACATCAGTGATCAAGATAGGCCAATTCCCTGTGCTCATGGAAATTGACATGTCATAAGCACTTGTGCTTGCTGCCTCATTCTTGTGGTACTCATAGAAGGCAACTTGGTGTACAGAACATATCTCAGGGTATGCAGTAAATTAATCTCTGCAAAGTGGGACTCCCTTTTTTATTTCAATCACTGCCATGTGTTCTGTGTATTTATGGGTATGAGAAGGATAATTAGATATCCTGTTTGTTGTCAGTGTGGGTGACAGTATTGCCTTCAATTTGCCATGTAAATAAGGAAACAAACAAAAACCTTTCAACTTAGACTCAAATTAACATGGCATTAGTATTACATTTAGTAAGTGTACCTAGTCATCCAAATTATAGAAAATATGGCATATAATCTTTAATAATAGAGTCATTTTTCCTTTCCTTGGGTCATTGTGAAGTGAATATTCTTAGGCTGAAATGAAAGATCTCATAATATGGAGAAAGTTACATTTGAGTTATAGTTCTACAAAATAGGTTTATTTTAATTTCAATTTTGAAGAGTCTTAAGGACAATATCCACAATGAAATTTTATTTAATGCTCTGAAAATAATTGAAGAAGGTGCAGTTTTTAAAGTTTCAGAGACCAGGTATTCAAGGAGGAGTCTTGATCTGAGAGCCAGGGTTTGTTTCTCACTCCAGTGTTGAGGTTAGCTTAGGTTGAGATGTTAGACAAGGTACTGCCATTTTTGGGTTTCAGGGAGAGATAATCCAAACTTCTAAGGTCCATTTCTTCCTTAGGATCTAGAATGGTAGCAATTTTGATTGTATCAAATAGAATTTAATGAGAAAAACATTAATTGAATAGTCTTACCTTTAAACCTAGAATGTTACTATTACAAAGTTTTCATATTATACTATTTCATTTAGTAGTTTTTTTTTTAATTTATTTTTTGAGAAATGAAATTAGTATTAAAAATTTAGTATCAGGGAGCTATCAAACTGTTTAATGAAAATAGAATAATTGCACAAATATATGCACTTATTTGAATCTTTTCATGTGTGAACTATGTTAGCAATGAATGTTGAATGAGTAAATAAAATAACAAGTGAATTAATTCATGGAGCTTTACTAGTTTAAGAAATAAGGTAGGTATAACTTTATCTTCATTTGCCTAAATTTCTGGACATCCAAATTTATCTGTAACATACTTACTCTGCAGTTTTGAGAATATAAGCTATAGTTCATTCATTCATTTACTTATTCAACATCAATTTATTGACTGTCTAATATATGCCAGGTATGGTTATATAGGGTAAGCAAATGAGTCTGCCTTGGCCTCCCTTTACAAATTTTAGTTAAATGGGAGAAACATATAGTAAATCTTTGTAGTGTAAGTAAAAATAAGTAAAATTGCATCACAGAATAATGGTAGGAGGTGAAACAGGATGAAAGCGTAAAGGAAGAGTGCTGCACTGATGTGAGGGTCTGTAAGACTTCCTGGGGAAGGTTTTGCCACAAGATACTTGAAAATAATGGGGTTAGAGAAAATGAGGCTAAGAGAACAGTCGGTGTGGAAAAGCATTTTCCAGGCAGAGGTTATGAGCACTTCCAGGAAAGTCAATTAGGAATAATTAAGAAATAAAACCAGAAGTAGATCTGAAGAATATGAAGATGAGTGAATGGCTGAGGAAAAAAAAAAAAAAAAAAGAGAGAGAGATTTTTGGGTGGTCCCTGAATAAAAATCCAACAAACTGCCATTGAGCAATTCTGACTCATAGTGACCCCCTTTGGGTTTCTGAGGTGGTAAATCTTTATGGAAGTAGATTGCGCAGTCTTCCTTTGGTGGAGTGGCCGGTGGGTTTGAACTGCCAACCTTCTGGTTAGTGGTCAAATGCTTTGGGCACTATGCCACCACTCTAGCAAAAACTAGCCCTGGAACATGGCTCCTCTATCTTGTGGAAGTCAGAACATTGAGAGGAACTAAGGGCAACACTTGTAGCTCACTCTCAAGGTTGTGATAGCTTCTGAGAGCAGATGTCAACAAGTGTGAGTAATAATAGACAATGAACATAGGGATGAAGGAACAGGCACAGGGTGGAGCAGCATCTGGAGACTGGAGGTATAGAGGATATGGGGAGGCTTTGAGCATGTGTTTTATCTGTAAACCTGTGAAATGCATTAGCACCATGTGTGAGAGAAGTCCTGAAAAGTTTCTGACTATTATTTGAATGGACATTTTACAACTAATGTTAAACAAACAAAGAAAAAAAATCCAAAGCTAATGCCATTGAGTAGATTCTGACTTATAGCAACCCTATAGAACAGAGTAGAACTGTCTGTCTCATAGGGTTTCTAAGGTTGTAAATCTTTATGAAAACAGATTGTCTCATCTTTCTCCTGTGAAGTAGCTGGTGGGTTCCAACTGCCAAACTTTTGGTCAGCAGCCAAATGTTTTAACCATTAAGCTACCAGAGTGCCTATACAACCAATATTAGATCATTAAAATCTAATTGATGTTATCTTTATTTTTGTGGGTACTAATTTATTTTAAACAAATGTATAAGTAAGTAATTTAAATTTGACTTTAATTCTGACTTGATTTTTTCCATAAAACAGGCAATAATCCCAATAGTAGGAGGAAATAGCTTCAGGAAATGCCTCACTGGTACTTTCCTGTTCATTTGTCCATCTGAGAAGTGTGATTGGGAGGGGAATATGGCCTCCAATAAAAGAAAACTTTTCTTTTTTTTGATTACTAGGATTACTAGGATGAGCTATCTAAAATACTTTCAAACAACAACAAAATTAGTCTTGTTGTGATTGGTTCAGTAGAGTAGTTTGGGGAAGAAAAGAATTTTATTTGCTATAAAAGCAAGAGAAATTTAGGAGCACTACTACAATTCCGGGAGCTCTGGTGGTGTAGTGCCTAAACAATTTGACTGCTAACCAGAAGGCTGGTGTTTCAAATCTACCAGCCACTTCTTGGAAGGAAGATTGGGCAATCTACTTCCATAGTGATACCCCCTTGGAAACCCAAGGAGGGGTCGCTGTGAGTTTGGATCTGACTCCACAGCAGCGAGTTTTTTTTTTTTTTTTTTTTTTTTTTTTTTTAACTACAATTCCACTGACTTCCATAGTGATCCTGCCTCAGAAACCCAAGGAGGGGTCGCTATGAGTCAGGTTTGACTTGATTGCACATAACAACAACAACAACAACAATTCCACTATTACTAGTACTATTACCACTGTTACTACTAACAACCAAACTTTATTATAGTAAAGACTATATACATATTAGCTCTTAACTAAAACCACAGCCATTGCGACAATTCCTACTCATAGAGGCCCTATAGGACAGAGCAGAACTCTTCAGTGTTTCCATAGCTGTAAGTCTTTACAGAAGAGGACTGCTTCATCTTTCTTCTGCAGAGTGGCAGGTGGGTTAGAACCACCGACCTTTAGGTTAGCAGCCAAATGTTTTAACCACTGTGCCACCAGAGCTCTTTATTAGCTATTGCTATTGTTGTTAAGTTCTATGGAGTTGGCTCCCACTCATAGCTACCCTGTGAACAAGAGAATGAAACAATGCCCGGTCCTGTGCCATCCTCACATTGCTTGCTATCTCTGAGCCCATCATTGCACCCATGGTGTCAATCCATCTCATTAGGGTCTTCCCTTTTTTCACTGATCCTCTACTCTGCCCAGCATGATATCCTCCAGGGACTAGACCAAAGTACATGAGATGAAGTCTGGTCATTCTCGCTTCTAAGAACCATTCCAGCTGTACTTCTTCCAAGACAGAGTTGGTCATTCTTCTGGCAGTGCATGATACTTTCTGTATTCTTTGCAATAATTCAAATGTATTAAATTCTTGTTCAATCTTCTTTATTAATTGTCCAGTTTATTAGCTATAACTGAGCCCCTTTTATATGACCCACAATTTTCTAAATGTTATTCATACATTTAACCATCTCATCCACAAAATGATACTGTAAGTTACATATTAGTATTATCTCCATTTCTCCCACAAGGAAACTGAAGCATAGCCAGGCCAAATGATTATGTTCCAGTAACACAATTAGGAATTGGTGGGGTCAATTGATCCCAGACAGTCTGACTGTAGAACTGACAGTAAGTAAAAAATTTTGTTTCAATCAGAGCTGACCAAGAATTGAATAAGCTTTTTATATAAAGAGGAAATTCTGTGCCCCTTAACATTTTCAGGTAGAGACTAAGTTGAATACTTAGTAGTGAGCATGCAGATGCTGGATGACTATTTGAGAAAAATTATTTATATGACCCTAACCAGCCACTCCTTGGAAGGAAGGTTGGGCAATCTACTTCAGTAGTGATACTGCCTCGGAAACCCAAGGAGGGATCGCTATGAGTCGGGTCTGACTCGACGGCACATAACAACAACAATTCTGATATTGAGAGATTTCCATTTAATATGAGTTACCCCAATATCAAACCAAGTTTGCCAAATTTGGTACTTAAAAATAGTATTGGATTGAATCATAGTCAAGCTCTGTCATTTTTATAAATATATTTTGGCGTTATATTTTCAACTTAATGATAGGCAACTTGGGGCAACTTTCCTTCTTTATACCCCTAGAGTCTAACAGAGACCCACTACATAGTTAAGCTCTTGGCTCTAAATGAAACAGAAGTTTGAGTATACCCAGAAAAGCCTGGGAAGAAAGGTTTGTCAATCTTTATCTGAAATATTGGCCATTGAAAACTCTATGGAGGACAGTTCTACTTTGACACATACAGGGTTGCCATGAGTTGGAATTGACTCTATAACTTTTTCTTATCCTTTCATTTTTTTTTTAACCTAGTTTACATTGTGTAGGTGCTCAAAACACATTTGTTTGTTGTTAGTGCTTTCTGCCACTATAACCACCAGCAGAACTACCAGCAAAACCACTACTACCCAATGTAGTAAATTGGAAAATAGAGTAGCCTTGGAGAACAGAGTACTTGGTTGTTACCTGAACATATCGGTGTTAGTGATATAACCAAGGCCAAATAACAAAACTTCTTTGGTCTCATTTTTCTTATTTGTAAAATAGAGGTTACAATGGTACCTCTATTTACCATGTTACCATACTATTAAAATTAGAATTCTGAGTCAAGAATCTCATTCTTAGAAGTCCTTATCCCTAGTAGAAAAGTCCAGTTGATTTTAAATTATTATCCCTTAACACCAAATATAATTAGTGATTGTAAACATCCGTTTTGTCAGTTATTAAAGTATCCCAATATTATCCTTTTAAAGACTAAAGACAGTTGCATTACCCTTTCTCCATTACAGCTCAGCTAATCTTTGTCTGTTTCTTTAAAAACTCAAAGGAAACAGACATTTGAAAAAATAACTGTACCTAAGTTTCCAATGTAACTACTGCTGGATTTTGACTTATAAAATTAAAAGATATCTTTTATTTTTTTTTCCTCTCCACCATCTTTCTTTTAGCAGTGGTTAAACATGATGTATTCTGCAATTAAAAGAGATTTTCTCCTTGGTTGCTGAAGGGAACTCAGGGCTGCTAGTGAATGACAGCACCACTAAAGCCTCGAGCTTCAACAAGATAAATCCTGGTACACCACTTGCCAACAAGCCAAAGTAAAGAGATAAAGTGACAATAAACAGTCACCAGGAAGAGGCTTGTTGCATCTGGGGAAAAGTTGTGCTAGTCAATATATCCATAATGCTTTGTTGCATTTGCTTCCTTTTTCTAAATCACCCTTTGAAGCCTGGATTCAAACCAGGTCTCCCAAAAAAGAATATAGAAGGGTTGAGAATATATGTTGTGATCCTGGTTCCTCTTTCTCTGTCCTGGTTGCTAAGAAAAACAAGTAGAAGAGATGTACCTGTCTATCTCATAGGGCATCACTGCTGAATTTGAAGGTGGCACAATTGATGCTTTTACTTTCTTTGCTTATGACAAGGAGACACGACACACAGGCTTTCGGTCGTGTATATCCTTTTTTTTTTTTTTTTTGATATCAAGTCTTGGTTGATTTTTGACTTGTCCTAAGACTCAATAGAGGGGCTCTGGCAGCATAGTTAAATCATTTGGCTGCTAACCAAAAGATCAGTGATTTGAACCCACCAGCTGCTCTGCAGGAGAGAGATGAAGCAGTCTGCTTCTGTAAAGATTTACAGCCTGGCAAATCCTATGGGGCAGTTATGCTCTGTCCCATAGGGCCACTATGAGTTGGAATCAACTCAATGACCATGGGTTTGCTTTTGCTTTTTCTTAGTTTTATATATTATAGTATTATGAGAGTCATATAAGCAATATAAATAAATACATAATGCCTTTATTTAATGATAATAGCCAAAGCTGGGTGGTTTAATGGTTGAAGTTTGAATGTCCTAGATTGATTTCTGGAAGGTTTTTATTTTTTTTCACCAAAGAACATATTATTTGGGTTTGGGTTTGCATTTCTAACAGCATATAGACTCTGGGAAGCAGCATGTTGTTTTGGAACTAATGTAGATGTTTGAGTCATACAAAATTTGTTTTGAATCACACCTTATTTGATACCTAGTTGTTTGACTTTAAACAAATTTCTTGATCTCTGTGAACTTGTTTTTCATCTATAATATATACTAATGTTATTCACTTTGGAGTATTATTGTGAAGATTTAATTAGAAAAATACTACGAATGTAATAGAGTGTCTGGCATCTAGCAGATGTTCAAAAGTGTTACTCCTTTTCTTCATTACCTTCCTTCAAAAGGTGCAATGCTAGAATGAGAGTTTCCAATTGATGGACAGTGACAACTTATATTTGCCACTTACTATCCCAATATTTCTTATATGAACAGCCTTGAAAGTTATAAACCTAGTTGATTTCATGGCTAATGATCTTGCCAATATAATTGTTCAGTCAATTAATATGTTTTTGGCTGCAAGTTGTAAATATTCAAACTAATTGTTGCTTAAACAAATAAGAATTATTTTTCTAATGTAATAAGAAATCTGACTCTATCTACTTTTGACTGCTACAGGGGCTCCATGAAATGCATAGACTCTTTTTATCCTTCTAATTCACTATTCATAGCAGATTATCTAATTGTTCAAAAGTTAGTTTTCCTGACAACAAGCATCCCTTCCATCTTCAAGGCAAGAGGGAAAGCAATAAGGGACATTGCCGATGTGTCTGTGCCTGTTATCATAAACAGAAGATTCCCAACAAATTCACCAACTTTTGTTGTCTTAGCTAAAACATATCATATAGCCCACTCTAGCTGCAGGGAGGACGTATGGATAAGGGATTAGTTAGCTTTTCCCACCTCTAGACTGGAAGCAGGCAAGTAACAATGGGATTGGGAATGTATGCAAAGTTGTTGTTGTTAGCTTTCTTGAGTTGGTTCCAACACATTGTGATCCTATGTACAACAGAACAATGCACTGACTGATCCTGCATTATCTTAACAATCATTACCATGTTTGAGCCCATTGTTGTAGCCACTGTGTCAACCCACCTTATTGAGGGTCTTCCTCTTTTTCACTGACCTTCTCCTTTACCAAGCATGAAGCCCTTTCCAGGGACTTGTCTCTCCTGATATCATGTCCAAAGTATATGAGACAAAGTTTTCCCATTCTCAATTTTAAGGGGCATTCTGCCTATACTCTTCCAAGACAGATTTGTTCATTCTTCATTGAGATATTTCAATAAACAGACACTGCACTGGAGGCACTCGCTCGGTGATGCCAAGAGATTTGGAAGACAGTTACTTGGCCATCTCACTGGAAGAGATCCATATTTGTACCCACTCCAAAGAAAGGTGATCTCACAGAATGTGGAAATTATCGAACAATAACGTTAATATCACACACAAGTAAAATCTTGCTGAAGATAATTCAAAAATGGTTGCAGCAATATATTGACAGAGAACTTCCAGAAATGCAAGCTAGATTCAGAAGAGGATGTGGAATGAGGGATATCATTGCTTATCTCAGATGGATCTTGGCTGAAAGCAAAGAATACCGAAAGATGTTTACTTGTATTTTATTGACTATACAAAAGCATTCAATTGTGTGGATCATAACAAATTATGGATAATATTGAGAAGAATGGGAATTCTAGCACACTTAATTGTACTCATGAGGAAACTTTATATAGACCAAGAGGCTGTCGTTCAAATATAAAAGGGCATGCTACTGCCCAGAGTAGCAGGCCAGAAGAGCAGGAGAAAGGGGATAAAAGCCTTGAACCCGGACAGAAGACCAGTCAGCCCCAGGGATACAGGTGAGGAGAGACAACTCAGGGACGCCCGAAGATGCAGGCCAGAAGAACAGGAGAAAGGGGATTAAAAGACAGGAAGCCAGACAGAGGAACAGTCAGCCAGGTGGGGGTCTCACAAGAGGTCTCCAGCAGCAGGACAAACTTGTCTGTCAGTTTGTCCTACTGTGGTGACATATAGACGTGAGTTTTGAGGCTGAGCCTCTGGTGTTTAAAACCCAGAGAGATGCACCTGGTGCACAGGTAACAGCCCAGCTTATAGACTG